>NC_022014.1:17475966-17524155 GCF_000317375.1 Microtus ochrogaster | reverse complement strand
GGCGGGGAGGAGGCGGAAATCCTCAATAAATAAATAAATTAAGAAAAAAAAAAGAAGCAGAGCTATTGTGCAAGACAGACCCTCCTTCCCACCCCACATTATGGGGACCTAGAAAAAGGGGGGCAGAGGAAATAAACTGCCATGACCTTCCTTGGCTCTCCACCCACCCCTAAACCCACAGGCAGTTTGGGGTGAGAAAGTGCTGCTCTCCTTCCTACACACCAAAGGGCATACAGGCTTTCCGTCCCTCTCTGCAGCTCTCTACTCCCCGCTGCATCTCTGTTCCTCCAGGACTCTCGGGAGAAGTAGAGACTATCTTTAGGAAATACCACCATCTGCTATACACTGTGCAAGGAACTTTTATGGTATTTTCCCATCGAGTCTTCAACAGAAGACCTGATGAGGAGGATAGTGACAGCAGTCCCATCTCAAAAGCAAGCAGGCAGCAGAGCCTCAGTCTTCTCTGTAATGTGGGTATGCAGCAGCTCCCCTCTCAGAGTGGATGAAACAGATGAGAGAATGGGGATTGATAGCAGTCTGTGCAAGGGTTCCCACCCCCTCTTCTTCCTTCTCTCCCTCACTTCTCTTTCCTCCTTTTTCTTTCCCAGAGTTCCATTAGAAATAAACAAAGCAGCCTGATTCAAGGCTTTCCTGGTCTACAGAATGACTTCAGGACCAGCCTTAGTAACATTTTAGACCCAGTTTAAAAACTAAAAATAGCAGAGAACGCAGCTCATTTGGTAGTTTATGCCTACACAAGAGACTTCAGGTTCAAGTCCCAGTACCAGAAGAATAAAACACATGAGATCTAATAGGAGCATTTGGTGGGGTTGCACAGGTGGCTCAATCAGTAAATTGTTTGACACATAAGAACTTGGACCCAAATGTGAACTCTAGAATTTACATAAAAGCACCAGGCACAATGGTACCCTCTAGTAATCCCAGCACCGGAGAAGAGGCAGATGAACTCCTGTGGATGGTTAGCCATTCAGCCAGCCTAGCCTAACCAGCAAATTCCCTGGCCAAGAGAAAGAACCTCCTAAAATTAAACAGACAGAGTGAAGGTATCTGAGGAACAGCACCCAAGGCTACCCTCTGTCCACACACATGCACAAAGTGTTACTCTAACACACTCACAAAGAAGCATTGAGTTATTTGCCCCAGGTCAAATGTCAAAAAGGTCACAGAAATAAGAGCTGAGAATTTTCAAATGTTAACATTCTTTAAAGGCTAGTATGACCCAGAGTTATATGGAAATATAAAAGGGAGAGCTGTCCGTCACAGCATCTTTGCTAGTTCTGGGAACCACGTGTACACTGTGCATAGAGAGAAGGATGGGGGAGAACCTAGAACATATTAGAGACACCGTCAATTCCCTTTCACTACCTCATTTAATCTTTCTAATGACCTTGAAAAGTAAATCTCACGTTCCCATTCTATGAGGAAACCAAGGCTTCCAGAGCAAGGCATAAGCTTCATAGTTATGTGTAGCAGGTTATGGATTCAAATTGGGCTTGTCCGATTCTAGAAGCCTTGCTTCTTGGCCTGCCCAAGGTTGCCTCCAAAGAACAGACATTTCTCAGCCTCAGAATTAGTTTCTCAGGGTGAGTTTTGTAAACGCTTTCCCTGTGCATCCTGACACATTTGTGCTTGGTGACTAGCAGAATCTAGTAATGCCATGGTGTTTTCCAACCTTCTTTAATCTCTGTAGGAAGCAAATGCACGTCAAGGTGTATTTCGGGAATCTTCTGGTTAGACTCTAAGTATGAGGATGCATTGATTAAGTTCAGGGTGTGAAACCATTTATATTTCATGTTAAAAGTCTTCCCCATGCCACAAGGTTCATGACAGAGCCCAGCCTGAGCTGGATGTAAGGACTATGTGGCAGGGGAACTCTGAGAACTGAACCCTGTGGCAAGGGGCTGGCTAAAGACATGGGCTGTAATGTTCAAATACTGGCCAGTGGATGGCAGGTACACCTCACTGCCCTGTCTTCATTAATCAAATTAAATCACCATGTGTACTTGTCCTCAGAGTCCCACTGGCCCCACCTCCCGACAGCTGCTTCTCTAGGTCCTTCTAGAACAGGGCAGGCTTTCTTACCTACCCTCTGTTCGAATAGCTCAATCTCTCTTCACCCCTTCAGCCTTCTTTGTAATTCAACCAGTAAGAGTCACCTGAGTCTGAGAGTGTCAATGTTATGTTATCTATGTAGTGGCCACACCGGCTTCCATACAGATGACTCAATGCTTCCTCAGACTCCAGAACTCTTGTAGGTATTATTTCCTGTAACTAGACCCCTGGCCTCTCCCCTATTCCTCCGTGAATGCACGCTGTTTGTCTTTGTACCGCAGCTCAGCTGCCATTCTCTAGGAAGTGTTCCCTGATCGCCTAGAGTCAAAGTTTCCCCTCTGTGTTCTCTCTGCCGTCTGAGTTTCTGCTGTCTGCCGTCACCATAGCAAGTGTCGTGATTGACACTCACAGGCACCGTGTAATCCTTAGTTTTCCATGCCCCACTCTCTGCTTTGTCAGTTTCCAAAGCAGGAAAGATGAGCTGACTCACTGGAAGCTGAGATGACATTAAAAACCACATTGACATTTGTTTTGACCTAAAAATATGAAATTAAGCCGCATTCATATTTTCTATATACTATGACACCAATGCCACCACTCTGCCCACCACCAGGCCACCACGTGTCATCTCTGGGTTGTGAGCATCCAGGGAGGAGTAGAGAAGAGGGCTGAGCCACGCAGTTGACAGAGTAGAACTCCCCCATTCTGCAGCTTGCACACATATTGTGACGGATTCAGTTTATGCGTGTCCTGAATTTCAGAATATATGAATCTTTAACTAGGCCAACACTTTACAGAACAAGCAAGTAGCTTCAAAGTGGCTTCTTGCAAAAATACCATGGGCCAAACATGCTGCTAACAACACAAGGGCCATAGTTCTTTCCTATTCTCAACATCACCCAGGTCTCTATGCTAAAAACAAACCTGCTCTCGTCAGGTCGGGAAAAGAAAAAAACAATCAGTCAAATTGCCTACAGTTGATCCAATGGTGATTAGTAAAGTTTAAGTACATAGTATCTGGGAGAACGTTCTAGTCTTGCAAAGTTTCAGTTCATGTCATTTGTTTCATCAGTTGCTATCCCTCACTCCAGAGATCTCCCCAGACACCTTGTGTTAAATGGTTAGACCAGAGCAGCCACATCTCTGCAATGCAGACTTGAAAGGAGTGACGGCACAGCAGAGCACACGCATGCTGGTTGCCAGAGAAACAAAGCCCGCATCCACAGACACAAAAAGTATCCACTCAGAAGTGTTGACATGGGGAAGATGCACGTGTGTGTATCTAGACGGTGTTTTTGAAATTCTGGGGTTTTTGAAGCTTTTTCACTTTTCAGAAATGATTGGAAGAGTGGTTCAAAGTGGTAACTCTTAAATAAATGTCTATATAGTAGAGATATGCTCAAAAACAATGTGCTGATAGGGTATCTGGTGGGCGATACCCTCTCCTTCGTGAAGCCATAGAAACCCAAAACAATAACTGTTTCTTCATTCCACGGCACTGAGAGAGTGCCCCACTGAGCACGAATTGCACGCCTATGTTAGGGCTGGCATTTCTACTGCAGGTTGTTTGAAAGACTAGGGCCGTATGGCTAACAAATGAACAGTCCTAAGGAAAAAGAAATCAAAGCTCAGATGCAAAGTCAACATGGCTGCCAACACTCTTGACACAAGCATGGCTGGTAAGAGACCATCAACCATCCTTTGCTCTTGAGTGTGTTCCTAGCTTCTTTCTTTACACTCAGTGTCAAGACAGCTTATCCTAGTAGATTTTCTGGACAAGTTCAGTGTGCTCTAAAGAGGAAGTATTCTGGTGATGGGATGTTTATCCATACAATTACATAACACATGGAGGAAGTAGAATTAAATATTCAAAGATCTTGAAGGGGGCTGTGGGAGTACCTCCCTGTGGGTTTGAACTCAGGCAGAGCTTGCTGTGAACTTAACCGCTAGCCAAGTGATTTGGGGACATGGCTTTCTATGTCTGAGTTTCTTCCCAAGGACCGTATAAGTAATATGCAACTTGCTGGGTTGTTACAATGATCTTGTGAGAAACTTGAACCAAAAATAACAATGATTGGTTCAAAGATATTCACATCATCATGTTCTGTCCAGTTATAAAGACATGTATTTCCCATGATAATTTATCTCAGTATCAGTGACTGTCGGATGTTCCCACGAACTACAAGTATCAATCCACCCACCCTTGGCAGCCCAGTGAGTTTATCTGTGACTTAGTTTCTTTTCCCATTGGTGTTATAAAATATCCTGACAAAAGCAGCTTAGGGGAGATAGGAACTCTTACCTCAGGGCTCAAGGATAATGTCCACCGTGTTAGGGAAGTCAAGGTAACAGGAGCTTGAAATTCCTGGTCACGCTGTGTCCATAATCAAGACACAGAGAGCAGAGAATGAACACAGCTACTGAGTTCTCTTTCTCCACTTAAGTAATCTGTGATCACAGCCAGGGAATGATGTCACCCACAGTAGGAGGGTTCCCACCTCAGTGGACAAAATCAAAATGCTCCCCCACAGACATGCCCAGAAGCCCATCTCCCAGGAGATTCTAAATTCTGCCAAGTGAACAATGAAAACTAGCCACTATAATCTGGCAACCCCATCTCCATCAGCTCCCTCAGTGAGAGAAACCTGAACTTCCATTACAAAAAAAAAATCAAGGTCAGCACCCACCTTTGCATGATGACCACCCAAGTAGACAGTTGGAGATCATCTCATGCTCTCCTTTAGAGCCAGACATCTGAATCCACCATGAAACCTCTCAACCGCCTAGCCTCATCTCCCTATCTGGTTACATGTCAGCCATCATAAAAACCATTTGCAATTTTGACCACAAGGGCATCTTGGAGGCCATCATTCATGTGATGACAGTTTCTCATCACAGAGAGGCTGTAAGGGTCAGATGAGTGGACACCTGCACAGTGTTTAGAATACAGTCTAATATACAGTAAATGTCCATTGCTATCGTGCTTGCTGAACCAGCCCCTGTGCTCCACATAGCATCACCTAAAAGGATGATTCTCCCAGCTTGTCCAAGATGCTCCCAGTCTAGCAGGGAGTATCTCAGTGATGCTGGCTTTCCTTCTTGAACTTGTGCTCCCTGGACAGTCTTCTGACCTCATCTAACGACAGTCAGATTCAGGAAGAGGAATCTAAAACAAGCCCAACATCCTCATCTCTGATGATAGACTTCTGCACCAGACCTTGGGGGTTTTAAATCAGTCATTTTCATCCTTGGATTTTGCTATGCATCATCCCTGGGTGATAAAATTTTATGAACTTGGAAAGTTGTGGGCACACGATGGCACCCCTAAAATGCCACAGCTCCAGAGATGGCTCTAGACACCTTGTATTGTGTCATTGGAATGATGCAGCATTTCTCCACAATGTGGAAAAATGGGACTCGAAAGGGGTAACAACAGAACACACGAGTGCTGATTGCCATAGAAACAAAGCCCAAGAAAACAAAAAGCACATCCCTAAAGTATGTGCTCAAATGTGTCGGCATGGTCTAAGATGTGTGTGCATTTAAATAGATGACAGACAGAGAGACAGACAGATGACAGATAGGTGACATGTGGATATATACATTGATAGAGACATAGATAGATAAATGGATGTTAGGCAGAAAGAAGGATAGATACATAGATAATGATAGACAAATAATAGATGATAGGTTATCAATGATAGACAAACGATAAATACAAAGAGATATGTAGATAGAAAATATACATAGATCAATAGTACATACTAGAGATAGTAGATGATTGATAGATGATAGATAAATAAGATAGATAGATAGATAGATAGATAGATAGATAGATAGATAGATAGATAGATAGATAGATAGATAGGTAGGTAGGTAGGTAGATAGATAGATAGATAGATAGATAGATAGATAGATAGGTAGATAGATAGATAGATAGATAGATAGATTATAACTATAGATAATAGCTAGACAGACATGGAAAATCTCTCATTTTCCTCATCCTCCACAGCAGAAGCATCACCATTGTCCATCACAGCCGTTTTTATAACCTGGTCCACATTATTGCCAGTCTCGGTCAGCACTGCTGGTGGACAGATCAAGGGGAAGATCTTTGGAGGTGGCAGAAGTATTCTTTGTAGCTTCATCAGAATAGCTTGTATTAGACTTTCTGACCTCAAATACAGGGACGTACATGCATGAATTTGCAAACTTATGCCACTTAAAAGATGTTCAGCTGGGGACAGCAGGGGGTGGTGATGGGAACATTGAAGGAATAGAACAGCATAAGTTGGCAAGATTTTAATTTGTGTTCAGTTTTTATTGCTGTTTTACATTTTGCCCCTCCTGTTTGTTTGTGTTTGGTTTGGTTTCTTTGCCCGCTTGCCTGTTTTGATAATACAGAGTTGTCACACGTCCCCAAGACAAACAGAAGCACAAGAAACCTGAAAGTGGGGGTAGGGTGGCAACAGGAGGTGCTGAGGTGAGCTCTCTTGGAGGCACTTTTCCCTAATGCATGGAGGGGTTTAATCTATTCCATGAGAATCGGGTACCCATGTAGTAGTAAATGGAAGAAAGGGGGCTGAATATTGGATACCCTACCTTGGCACAGATCCAAACATGGCAGAGGAAAGACAGGCAACCTTAGGCATGGCACTTCAGCCGTGACCAACGTGCACTGAACACCAAAGGCCCCCACAAATGTCCTGGGCTGCATAGAAACCCTTCCGAGATTCTAACAACTGCTATGCCCATTTTCCTATCAAATATCCATCCCTGAGTTGCCTCCCCACTGGGTTGTCAAGGACTGGCCAAGGTACTGTCAACAGAGAAGACTGTTAAGCCTGGGCCAGTTCCATGGGGGAAGAAAGCTAAATAAATCCTTAGGACCAAGAACCTTTCAGTCTGGGAACCTGGGCTGGCAGCACAACTCTGCACACAAAAGCCATGCCTGAGTTCCTTCCCTGGAACCCACAAAGAGGTAGAGGAAAAGGCCGACCCCACAACGTTCCCCTTTAGCTTGCACGTGTTCAATCCCTCACGTGCATCATACATGCACAATAATAAATCAAGTACTTTTAAAATTCAAAGAAAATCAAAAAGGAACAGCGTTTTTAAACGAGGAGGAAAGTGAGGGTCGCAGCAGCTTTAGAGTGTGCTGACCTTTTGCTATTGATGAGGAAGGCTTCCTGGAACATGGGAACTTGCTGAGACCACCCCACCCTGAGCTCTGGCCCTGCTTCTTCCTTGGACTGGGAAGTGGAACACCACAGCCAGTTTTGAAGTTCTGTGCTAGTGCCATGGCTTGCTCCTTGTGATGCAGCAATCGATCTTTCTGAAGTGCAATCTTGAGTACTCTTCTCTGACTCCTAAAACCGTTCCCTGGCTTCCATCCATCACCTCCGTGGAGTTTGAGCCTAGACTTCTGGGTGGAGAGCCCTAGGTAAGCACGTGCTCCTTCCTAGACTTTCACCACCTTAGCTTTTGGGTTGGACGGTGTTACAGCGGGGACCACAACCTCTGAGTGTGGTTTAAAAATAAACCATAAGACTTGCTGAAAATATCAGTCGTGAAAAAACAATATCTTCAGGTGTTATGCATCATATCCATTTTCTGCTGCTGAGATACATTATCCAGACGAAAAGCAGCTCGAAGAAGAAGGGGTTTGCCTGCCTGACTGTTGCAGAGTACAGGATCCACCATGTGGGGAAGGCATAGCAATAGGCAGGAGCAGGAGCTGGCTGGTGATGTCGTCCACACACAGGAGGAAGAGGGAACAGGAAAGGGGTTGGCTAAAAAACCCTCCAAGCCCATGCGCAGCAATGCACGTCCTTCAGCTCCAACTTCAGAGCTCACAAACAACCCCACCAACCGAGACCAAGTGTCCCCCACACCTATTCAAACATATTCATAGAGTCCTCAGGTTCCCTTTCCCATTATCTGCTCTTCTATAAGGTGGGAAAGCCGAAGGGCCCTGGGAACCGAGCGTCGTCTTTCACCTTTGCCTCTTACCCATCTCTACAACTCCCTCATCAGTCACTCCTTGGATGCCTTGTTCTCCAGAACGCAAGCTCAGAAGCTTATTGCTCAGAATGGATGTCACATTTGCTTACATCCTGAGCTCTCCTTGACTTGCTTTCTTCGGCGAACATGGTATCATGCCATGCCAACTGCTTCCATACACAAAACATACACACACGTATACACATACCTATATGAGCACATATACATACACACATACACACACAGACAAACATTCACTATCCTATAGAAACAGAAAGATAGCAGCTGTAGTAATAAAGATCAACACTGCATGCCAGTCATGATCTCACGAGCTCTGTGCTACACCTATGATCATGCACTACCCGATGGTGGTCACGTCATACTAGCATTAAATTCAGAAGGAAGTTGCATGTGACTGGCAGCTAGAATAGGCGCTGATATGTGGGGAAGGAGATGGTTGTAGAAGGATGGCGTAGGGCCTATGTCATTGAGAAAAGGATCCTGGGTCTCTTAGCTTGTAAGAGCATCCTGGAGGCTGTCAGGGGCCAAAGTTTTGGAAAAGGTAAGTTAGCAAGAACAGCTTCTAAGTAGCATAGAACGCTGTCTCCTGAGTTCAACAGCCATCGTCATGATTAGAACGGTTGTGATGGCCTGAGAGACTCCAGATCAGGCGTGTTCAGTGCTTCTGTTCCCTCATAGAAAGAGAGTTGTGAGGGGGGCTCTCACCTGAGGGTGCAGCTGCTCCCTCCTGCACCCCCCCCCATGGTGGTATTTAATTCTGTCCTAATTACATGTGACTTTTTGTGGTAGGAGACTTCACCTGTGCAGCTATGAGAGGAAGTTGTCATCCATGCTGGGGTAAGACTTTCTGGTGGCGTAGCTCCTCACCCATGTCCTATAAGTAAGCCTGATAAACTCACAGGGTCCCCAAGCTGGACTTTGGTAGAGTCCTACTTTGGTTTGGAAGTGGTGTCCCATAAGGAGGCAATAGATTTCTCTCCTTCTCTCTCTCTCTCTCTCTCTCTCTCTCTCTCTCTCTCTCTCTCTCTCTCTCTCTCTGTGTGTGTGTGTGCGTGCGCGCATGTGTATGTATGTGTGTGTGTTTCTCTCTCTTACATACACACACACTGAGGGAGAGAAGGAGGGAGGGGGAGAGAGAGACAGAGAGAGAGAGAATTCCAAATACTAAGTCAAATATTCTGCTAGGGTTGAATTCTGGATGAGGTCCAGATCTGGAGTCCTGGGCTGTACAACCTTTCTTTTCCTTTGGAACCTGATGGCGGAACCTCCTATTCTTTCGCTGCCATTCTTTAAAGCTAATGAAAGAGAAGTCAGGCTGGGGACCTTGAACTTTATTTATTGACTAATTCCAGCCTCTTTCTGTGATCATTACCTCGGTTGCTCCCCACTTTAAATCAATTGAAATTGTACTCTTGTTGCAAATCGGAACCACTTCAGCTCACTTTTCTTCCCTCCTATTCATCTGAGGGTTTGAAAAGCTAAGAAAAAAAAATTCCAGAATTAAAAAAAAAAAGGATCTGGAACTCATTTCTTCACCAACATAGAACAACCTTCTTACTTCTTAACCCTTGGCAATCATTTCTCACATGCCTCGTCCCAAAGGGCCGGTTCCACACACTCCATTAATGCTGCCTGTCAACAGGGATCATTACAGACAGACAGCCTTTCCCATCCGAGCAACGGTTTGCATCAAAAAGCAAGCAGCAGGAAGGAAAGGGCATATTTCTGCTTTGTCACTGCTCTCACAAAGGTTTCTCTTCTGCTCTCATCCCCCTCCCTCGCCTCCTATGCCCACCTCCCCTATTGTATATAAGGGCAGAATTCAAAACTGATTTTCACTTACGTGGCTGCTATTTTTTTTTCCATTTCCAGATTTAGAAAAGAAAAAGAGGACCCACATGAAAAACTTGTGTCTGCTATCCATCCCTATGAGCATTTGCAGGGCTTCTGCTGATGCCTGTTCTTCTGATGAGGACATTTTACTCAGCTGTGGCTGAGGATGGTCATGCTCAGAGATCCTAGGTACTGGCTGAGGCAGAAGTGGCCTTATGTGTTTCCCTTCTTGGTGATTCTCCCAGCATTTAAAGTACCTCCAAGAGAAAGCTTTCCTACTCAGGCCCACCTATCCCATCCTGCTAATGTTAGCATTGTAGAAACTGTTACAGCTTATCATTCAAGGTTTTAGGTTTTCTGGACTGGATCCAAGAGTTATGACTAGCTACGTTTAAGATGCCAGAAGCCCCTCTTTCAACACAGACATGAGCTATCGGCAGAAACTCCTGGAATATCCATAGATCTCTGCGATCAAATTCTTTAATCACCCTGGATCTTTGTTGCTCCATCTATAAAACAGGAACAGTATCAAAAATTGCATGCTTTGGGGCTGGGTAGCTGACTCAGTGGTCAAAGTGCTTGCCACACAAATATGAGGACCTAAGATTTCCAGTCCTCACATGAAAGTCAGGCTTGGCAGGGCTGGGCTAGAATCCCAGGGCTTTGGGAGAGGGTGAGAGGAGGCTCTCTGGAGCTCACTGGACATCTAGCCTGGCAGAGTTGGCAAGTTCCAGGTTCAGTGACAGGCCCTGTCTCAAAACAACGCCCCCTCCAAAAACAAAAACAAAAAACCATGAAAAGCAACCAAGGAAGACACTCACATCAACCTCTAGCCTTCAGATACAAATGCACACACACACACACACACACACACACACACACACACACATGCATGCACACATAAACACACCATTGAAAATAACAACAAAATAAACTATGAAACACACTAACACCACATCCAACATGCTGTGAACTCTGAATACTGGGTGGTAGTCACAATGACAATGATGTGAAATGTCAAGTTTGGTACTGGGGACACCAAAGAGTAGATTTGGGAGAAATCATGGTTACCTCACAGCAACTGGTTAGGGCCTTGCAGGATCAGGTAGTCTTAGGCTCCGATGCAGAAGGGAAAGTTGGAGGAAGGAAGAGGCAATCAAGATGGTATAATGACTGGTGAGAGACCCTAGGAAGAGCAGACAGGACAAAAGGCACATCTGAGAGGAACCCAAGCCCCAGAGCAAAGGACTGGGCCTTTTCTGTGGGTAAAGAAGGCTGATAACTGGCCTTCCAAAGATCCCAGTGTCTACACAGTGAACTGTCTTGCTGAGCAAAGATATCTATATGTAATTCATATAATATGAGGTTTGAAAGGCATCCAAAGAACTAACTGATACAACTTCTTTGTTAAAGATGGAAAAACTATGGCCCATAGAAGATGTGTGATGCTCAGAAAAAAGGAGAAATAGTGTCTCTGCACTGATGGTAGTGACTCACCTCACTGGGGACATGGGGAACATCCCTGCAATGGTGATGGAGGCACATGTCTCTGGGTGGGGGGGGGGAGATGGAGAGCATCCCTGCAGTGGTAATAGAGGCATATGTCACTGGGGAGATGGAGAGCATCCCTGCAATGGTAATAGAGGCATATGTCACTGGGGAGATGGAGAACATCTCTGCAATAGTGATGGAGACATATACCATTGGGGAGATAAAGAGCATCCCTGCAGTGGTGATGGAGACATAGTCACCGGGGAGATGGAGAGCATCCCTGCAATGGTGGTGGAAGATATACACAATGTGAGCTTTCTGACTTTTAAGAGATCTACACTCTTTTCACAGTTCTGCCCTCACAGAGTAGAAACCCTGCCCCACCCCCGAGAAGACATGTGGGCTCTGGTAGTCCTTGTCTTCAGGGCATTATGTCCTGTGTGTTATCTCAGTGTCTAATCAAGCAGTTACCAAACATAGCTGACTGCCAGTGCCAGTCATGAAGCTGTGTGAGGTTCACAGGGAAACAAGCTCAGTCCTCAGAGCTGTGGACTCTGCAGTCTGGGGTCAAGGTTTACATCTGCATTCTCACCAAGAGCTTTCAGGGGTTCTACACTCCAGGAAGGTTCTTTGCATTTCTCCCACAAGGATCCCTCTAGCTCCCCACAGGACACTGCTGTCACATTGTAAATGCACATCTTGTGTCACCTTTGAAAAGCCCCCCTTCCCTCACACACACACACACACACACACACACACACATGCACGCATGCACACGCACACGCACGCGCACACACCCACACACATACACACCTGCCACCTCACCTGAGCAATGTCTTGGTGAGTTAAGATGATCAAAGAAATGAATGCAATATAATGAGAATCAATGAATAACAGGAAAGCTACCCGTTATTACTTTTAGTGTTTGCTCTGATCCACAAAGGGCTAAGTATTTCTTATGTGTGTGTCGTTTAAATCTTGTATCCCTATGAGGCAACTACAATTTTCTCCATTTTACAGAAATAGGAAATAAACTCAGAGAGATTAAGTGACTTGTCCAAGTCAAACAACTTGTAAGTCATAAAATAAATTGGTTTTTTCTTTTCTTTTAATGGGTGAATGAATGGCTTCATGCCAACCGTCCTGAAGTCCACAGAGCTAAGGCTGCCTGGCTAGCCTGAGGGGGGAAAAATGCAATAGCGCTCTCCTCTGCCCTCTGCTGGCCTTATATAGTATAGCAGGAAGAGCACAGAGGCAAATTTGGTTTTCCTTACAGAGATCTCAGGGACTGAGGAGCTGCTGCTGATAGGTGGGCTCACCCCTCTGAGCCTCTGTGTCTTCATTTTTAAGATGGAAACAACAATCACAACCCAGAAAACTACTCAGGGACAGGGACTTGGAGGAAACCGAATCAGAAGAGTGAATGTAAATGCATTTTACCTTACTTGAGCTACACGTTTATACAAATATAAACATCTGCCTTCTGATGTGGTAATTAATGACTTCCCTCTTGTGAAGTGCTTAGGCCAGTACCAGGCACACAGCAAGCTGTCGTTCAACATTAATTAACGTTGTCAGCGTAGCGAGCTCTCTTTAGCCCTCAGCCACATCTATCCTAGCTGTTTGTTTGCTACTCCATCTACTCTTGGGATCCAAACATCCCCTCCCCTTGGGGTGTATTAGAGGCATGGGCAGCCATGCCTAGCTTTTTTTATTTGGGTGCTTAAAGCTTCATTCTTACAAAGTAAGCACTGAGCAACCTCCCTAGCCCTAAGCATGACCTTCCCTGCACTGGGCACTGAGGTTCTGGGATGTGGCTATGAACCACCACAGCCTATACTCACAGAGATAACCTTTATCCTGTAAGACAGATGCCTGTGACCAAAAAAAGTGTGGGAAGAGAAGCTGTGGGGTTCCAGATAAAAAGCAACAAGGAGTTGATGGCAGAGGAGGGCACATGCATAAGATGCTGAGACCCGGGAAGATTGGGTAGATGCTTGTGATGAACCCTGAGAACGGGAAAGATTAATCCAGGGAACAACCTTTGGGTTAGGAGAATCACTGTGTGCAAAGGTACCAGAAAGAGGGGGTTACATACATTTGAGGCATGGCATGAGTACCACAATGATGGGCTCATGGCACATGGAATCAGGGACAGAGCTGAAAAAAAGGAGGCAGGATGGGGCCTTGCAGGCTTTAGAGAGGAACCTGGGATTTAGCTTTCTGTAACAACCTGGGGAAACCTGTATTTTTATTTTTTATGGCATTTACCACCATAGAGGTGGTAAATAGAGGAATAGAGGCTAGCATGTACTAGAGGGCCATACTAAAGGGAGGGGTTGGTGTTCCTCTGACGCCAGAAGCAGGAGAATCTAATCACCATGTGCCCTGTGGCTTAATGCTCTAGCATATTATTCCTCAGGCAACTGGTAGCATCTCTCCCAACCCTTCTTTTTCTTTATCTCTCTTTGGATTTCCCACCTAGCTATATTCTGCCCTGCCATAGGCCAAAGCAGCTTTCTTTATTAACCAATGGTAATAAAACATTCACAGCATACAGAAGGGCATCTCACATCATCTAATAACTGTGTAAGGGTCAAGTTTCCCAAGCCCAGCTTATGCCCACTTGACCTGTAACTCTTTTTTCTTTTCTTATTTATTTATTTATTTATTTATTTATTTATTTATTTATTTATTTATTTTTTTGTGGAGGACGGGATGGCAGACTCTTTAGCTGCATTCCTGGCTTGCTCCCCCCAGATGCTAGTGGTAGCCTGTTAAAATGTGACAACCTAAGAACTGTCTAGGCATTTCCAAATAGCCCCAGGAGGACAAAATTACCACCTCCTCTTTCTCATTCATGCAAGGTAAAAATTGTATAAGGTGACTCCTTGATGGCTCTAGGATTCCAAGTCAGAAACCAGCTCTACAGACAGCAACTGCAGGGACATCTTTCACAAGTGAGCCTCCATAAGCAGGACGGACCGTGGAAGGAAATGAGTTCTGTTGTCCATTTCCCGTTCTCCCCACACTTGAGAGACCTGCACATGGCCTCTAGGAACTACATTAAAAATAGATCAATTAAAAAATAATAACAGTAGAGGAATTTTCATTTTTTTAGCCCTAATAGTTCAAAAAAGTTAATCTGGCACATTTGCTCCTGGCTTAATGCCAGGGCCAAATTAGATTTATGAATTTAGCATGATTGCGAGTTAACAGATAATTCCATGTTCTGCAGAGCCAGTGCAAGCTTTAATGTTTAATCAAGGAGTGGAATTAGGAGTTAAGTATGACTTCTTGCAGATATGAAAAAAAACCCATAAAATAAGAAATACCCCTAAATCTTCTGATCACAGCCAACTTTCAGCCTGTTTAGCCTGCCAAGATTGTTCGTAGCTGCTTTAACTTTGGGAAATGGCACTTCCCGGCACCTGGGGGTGGAGGCCTCATCTCAGCACAGGCAAAGAAAGCCTTCTGTATAGTTATCGTCCTCATTAAAACTCCTCGAGGAGGAAGGATTTATCTTGGTTCATTGTTTCAGGCCAGATCAGTCCATTATGGTAGAGAAGGCAGGGCAGCTGGCATGTGGGCCTGAGGGAAGGGTTAGTCACTTCTTAGGACTGGAAGTGGATGTCTCCTTCACTGAGCCCACCCTGAGCAATCCCACTTTTGCCAGCTATAAGTCACAGTCACAGTCATAAGGGTGCACAAGACCAGTAGCACTACCTGGGGACCAAGGGTTCAAACAGTGGGAGGGGACATGTGAGCCTGGGAGGGGACATTTCATATTCAAACTGTAGCCCTTTAGAAGGCTGTAGAAAGACTTCAACCTCTGCTGTTGTCTCCACCCACAGCGAGACCCACGGCAGTCAGCACATCCGCTCACATGGTGGTGGTAACAAGTGACACCCCCTGAGTGGCCTGTCGAGAAGACTGTCCCATAACTACAGAGACTCAAAGTTGTACATCAAGAAGGTACTGCCGGGGCTGGGGAGGCTCGGCCGTCAAGACCAGTTGCTTCCCTTGCGGAGGACTAGGGTTCAGTTTCCAGCACCCACATGGCAGCTCACAAACATCTGAAACTCCAGTTTCAAGGGATATAACTAGCATTCTCTCCTGACCTCCACGGGCATCAGACACATGTAGCGCACATATATACACACAGGTAACCCATACACACACACACACACACATAAAATATATACATCTTAAAAAAATATGTTTAAGATGGTAGTCGGAAGGAGCTTACGGGTCTTGTTCCTACCTTCTGGAAGTTTCTAGGCTGGGTAGAACTCTGCTCCTCACAGGGTAGCATCCCTTTGTTGTATTCTGCCCGAATTCCCATCTATAAGGACACAGTCATTCTGGGGTCCACTTACTTTCTCAGGACTTCAGTTCCATTAATTACATGGGCAATGAGCCGGCATTATCAAGTAAGAGCACATGACAGGTAGGACCTCAGCCTGTGGATTTGGTGGGGGAGCAGGGATACAGATGAACCCCAAGCAGTCAGCTCCATACCTGGGCTCTTCGGATGACAACATATAGCACCTGCTTCTAGTTCTCCCAGCCACCTAGCTCAGGCTGAGGACATTTCTGCTCGTTACCCTCCTCACTCGCATTTTGAGCTCCAAGGATCTGCTGTAAAATGCTCTAGGCTCTTGTATGACTGGAGATCCTCAAAAGCCAAGTTCTTCCCTCCAAAGCAGGAATGTTGGTGAACTGTGTATGTGCTGAGCAGCCTGCCCTGTGCTCTGGGAGACTGCCCCCTCCTCCTTATCCCAGTCTGCCCGGGACTTCCCCTTCCTGTGGCTCACTTCTCAGGTCCACGGTCACATGACTTACACCGTGTTCAGAGGCCTCAGCAGCTAGAAACCACAGTTCTTCCTCACAGAGCATCCTGCCATGCTGATGCTCGAAGCTAATATGAACATAACAAATGTAAAAGTGTCTCCAAGCCGGTCTTCATCTTCCCTAGATTCTAGGTTTGATAGGAAGTAGCGGGGCCCTGATGGCCTACAGAAGAAAAAAGATCTTAAAATTAGGAAATTATATTCATAGTTTTTTTTTTAAAAATTAAATATTCGTGATCAGTTTCCAGAGAAGGAAGAAATTGGTCCAAGTGGAGAACATCAAGTACCGTGTGGGAATATCAAGATGTTCTATTCCATGCTGGAAATGCACAGGGCTATGGGCTTCCGTCAGGAAGCCAGATCCTGTGTGCAGGTCTGGCAGAAGACAGGACAGAGTTGTCCCACTGAAGACTAAGAAGCGGCCCATGATCACCAGACTCCAAGGCAAAATTCTCAGGCAAGAAAAGTCCACAAACTATAAGACTCTGGTCTTATGCTCTTGTCTTATTTTTCCTGTGGCTCAGTCCTCCAGAGAGACAAAGTAGACATACATGTAGAAGTAAACCTTCCTCCTTCCTCAGACCTCCCTACAGTGGAAGAGGGTAAGCAGTGTTTTTTTTTTTTTTAACTTGGCTAGGCCCAGAGTAGGAAGATGGTATTCAATAATTTTTAGCTTGGCCAGGCCCAGAGACTCATCCTTTACTCCTAGCTTGGTCCCAAGGGGGCTGCCTATCTCCTCTGGTCCCCACCATCTCCAGACAAGAAGATGAACGGCCTCCCCTCAGCCCATTCTCCACTTCCTACCCCTCCCATCCATCACCACCCTGTGTGTGGCTCTCTGCAGACAGGCTGGCTTCCCCCTTGGCTCTGTCAGCAATCACCTGCTTTCCTACTGCATGCTCCAGGAGGCCTTCTGCCTGGCTCCTGCTCCCGTTCTCCATTACCCTGACAGCTCACCCCTGATAAGGGAGGACTGTGGATCATGTCCTGATCATGGGGTTCACTGACTGCAAAATGCAAATCCAGGCTCCCAAGGCTTGCTTGTCTCTTGGAAAACAAACAGCAGGTCTAACCAGGCTGATGGGGCTGCCTAGAGTCCTGAGAGGAGGGAGGCCGGCTGCTTGATACCGTTCTCACTGGAAGAGTGTGTTAACCCCTAAGTCATCATCCCAGGCTCCTGGATGGTAGAGTTTTCTGGTGATGTAGCTCCATTTATCAGGTGGATAGACAGAGGCTCAGGAGGAACATTCAAATAAGTCTCAACAACTGCCAAAGAGTCACTGCATCTAGTATAATGTCCAGCTCTGAGCTCTGCTGAGTTGCAAAAGGCCAGGGCAATAGGCAGGCACGTGGGAGTGCTTGCTCTCAACTGATTGGCTACTGCTCATGCTCAGGGCTGGGGGGGACAGGGGGAGAGGAGGGTTTGGTTCTCCAGGAGCTCTGAGAGCTCCTCTGGGAGGCTGGGTCAAAGCTGTTCTCCCACTGGACAGCCCATTCCTTTGGCTCCTGGACCAGCAGGAGGAGGCTAGAATCAGCTCCACCGGGACTGGGCAGGGCTGGGCAGGGCTGGGCAGGGCTGGGCAGGGCTGGGCAGGGCTGGGCAGGGCTGGGCAGGGCTGGGCAGGGCTGGCAGGACTAGGCTTGGCATAGGAGTTCTGAGGTCTTGTGACCATAGCAGAGGGTCCTACACTGGTGAGTACATCGCTGAAGTCAAAGGAAGAGTCAAGGACAAGGGGTCAGAACGACAGGCAGAAGAAAGACAACAGAAGGACTCACTATTCTTGCTAAGAACCCTTTACTGTTGTTTAATGAAACAGGCACAGCATCAACCTGCCTGCTGAATATCTGTGCTCATACCCACAGACTAAAGCTGCCCTCTGCCTTAACCAGACTCTTCCCTCTATGCTGAATGGCACTGAATGGCTGGATCCATGATGCCAACGATGCTGAATATAAGTGATGGCTATGGGCTAAGCCCTAAAGAAGAGATCTACATCACCACATCTAGGGTTCAGGAAGCTTTGCAGGTGGTGTGCCAATGTACACGAGAGGCAAAGATATGATGAAGGGCCATGGAATGTCACACTTTAGACCCGGCACAACCACTGCAGTCAGTAACTTACAATTGTAGTTACTTTCCCAGTCCAGAGAAGAGCAGTTCTGTCAACCATCTGCCATAGCCGGAGTAGGGGCTCGCGGATCCCCACTCCCCATGGCTGAACTGTTGATATATTCTTGGAGAGGAGCTAAGCAACTGTTCCAGGTGTCTAGTCCCTGCTGAGCTCACAAGGCTCCCTGGAATAGCTCTAAACCCACAGTCATACAGACTTTACCGGCTTAACAAAGTTGATCATGGAACCAAAGGAAAATAGACATAAATGAGTAAGGTTGCCTAAAATAAATGAATTAGTAATTATAACAAGTCACAAGATATCCAGGACAGCATAGAGCCTAGAATTCTATAGGTGCTGAACCTCAAGCTGATATGAAGTGAGCCTTGGTTTGTCATGAGAATTGAAGATGCAGAGATTTCCCAGCTGTCTAAAATATAGCTATTCACAGTGTCCTGTAGGTCCAGCTCAGACCACTCCGTGGACAGCCCACCTGTGTACTCTCTCCGTCCCCACTCCCACTCAGTTTGTTGGTAGGGCATCTGACCTTCCGGGACCTTTGGGAAGAATCAGGGCTCTCGTGTTCTTTGCAGGAAGCCTCATATTCTAGGAAGAGGGTAGCTCTGGTCTCAGGGTCAGCATACCTGGCCAGCAACTGATGCAGAAGTAATCTTGATCCATCTATGAGGAAGATGCTCTTCCTACCCCACTCTCCCACGTGTTTATGAGAATTGTTATAACTTGATATCCCACCAGAAAAGTAGGAAGCACATTCAAGGAAGACAGTCCCCAGCAGCAGAGCCCAAGCACCATATATCAAAGTAGATGGGGTGATCTGGGCGTGTGGGATTGTAGCAGTGTTGATGGACTTGAATCAGTGAAAGATGGGTTGGCAAAGAAACCCCAAAGCAGTCTATTTGAAATCGTGACTGACTTATAGGTGACAAGCACCGGTTTTGAGGTCACCCAGACCCATTTAAACCTTGGTTACCCTACTGAATGGTCTCTGGTGAATTGGTCCACCCCTTGAATCTTAGTTTTCTCATCTACAGCAAGATCAAGAGAATTGATTTCTGCATAGGGTTATGAATGTTGACTAGAATAACATTGGAAACATCTAACATGCATTCTACCCAAAGACAGATGGCAGATGTGTAATGTGAGCTATTTCTTCACCTTCCCTGGTCTTGGCATCCACTAACGGAGAAAGGTCAGTGCTGGCAAGGTGTAAAAGATTCAGAGATTGACATCTGGAGGGGCAAGTTTATATGGGCGCTGGCAAAAAGGGACCAAAATGGAGAGAAGAGATGGGGATGACAAGCCACTCAGGATGCTGTTTCTCATGTACCAGAACAGTCGCCCAGCAGAGTCCTGCTGTCTCTGCCTTGTCTGAAGGTCTGCCCCACCTCCCTGCCACAGTGGTGAGAATCGAAGACAGTTCATAATCTTCCTCCCCAAACCCACCCAGCTCTCTCCACTGGGCCCTTTCTTCTTCCCTTTCAGCTTGGCTCTGGCCAAAGGAAGGTTCCAGGTCATTTATGAGCCATCTCCTCTGCAGCTAAACAATAACGGAGTAATTATCTGCTGGTGTCATTTGCTGCATTTGGTGGCAGGTCCTGTGCCCAGGGATAGTCACAGCCCCAGCCTCTCTAATGACCCGGAGAGCAGAGAAAGGATGCTATTATTCTGTTTAGTGAGAATTAAAATAAATCTGGTCAGAGGAGACACCATCCACTGTTTGGCTCTTCCCAAAAGCAATTATGTATAATTCTGCCGCTTCAGAAAAGCGAGTCACTTGTATTTGAAGGCCCAAACCATTACCTGTAACATGAGAAAGCCCAGAGGAGATTAATCAGAACATTTTTCTCAGGACTACATCTATCTCACCTCTTCCCATTTGGAGTTCAATTTACAGCCTACGCAGCCCTTCATAGGCCCGAAAAGAGGGGAGTGTGTGTGTGTTTGGGGAGGCCTGGGGGTTAATTGGAAAATTCTGCAAACCACCATTAGCAAAGGGGAGGCAGCCTACTGGCCTTTGCTTTCCAGTGTTTTTGTCTCTGGGATGAGATGCATTTGGGTTCCAGAGACTTATTGTTGGTTTTGCATATGTGTGTGTGTGTGTGTGTGTGTGTGTGTGTGTGTGTGTGTGAGAGAGAGAGAGAGAGAGAGAGAGAGAGAGAGAGAGAGAGAGAGAGAATTAAGGATATTTAGGTAATGGACAGCTGTTCCCATGTGGCTTGCAGTGATCTTACGTTGTATCAGGATCCTGTGCCAAGGATGCTGCAAATCAGGTTCACTACTCATAGTAAAATCACTGGATTGCAAATAATTTTCTTTCCAAAAAAATAACAAAAGGTAATGAACGTTCTCTTAATATTATATCTACTTATCAATGGCATACTTAATTTAGTGACAGAGAAGAGGCTGGCTTCAGAGCCAGGGTTTGGAAATGTCATGGAACTTACAGCCTCATCCGCACACTGTGCTCTGGCAACATGGAGTGATTACTGCTGTGAGGTTGTTTACGGTGGCTCAAATGTCAGCATAACATTTGTGGATCAGTTTGCTCTGAAGGGATGAGTGTTTTCTTGATCGCTCTGCCCCGACAAAGGTTACTGTGTCTGATTTCGGCATACTCACACCATTCCATAACAGGATTCTCCTAAGAAAAATATGTCCAAATTTCTTTGGGACTACCATCCCCAGTTCCTAAAAAAGGAATCCAAGATTCTGAAAGTCTCTATGAGGGACCTGGACTGTGCCAAGGTGGCTGCAGGAAGCATGTGGCAATGAGAAGGCCAGTAACCTGCCTAATGGAGTTCATAGTGCTGTGATTGTTAGCTTGTGAGCTGCACAGCTGTTCCTATCTGCACAGAGATCCTTTAAAGCCATGGGGCTGAGACATTAGTCTGCTCTTGCGCATCATGAAGATGCGCTTGACAAATCATGCAAGGATCAGAGTATGGCTTCTCTTTGGTACCCAAAAAGGAGCCCAATGGAGACATGTTGCCAGTACGCAAACCCAAAGAAATGTAAAATCTCCATTTGCCCCCCTCCCCGTGTCTCCTTTATATTACTGAATATAGTGACAGAACATTCTGGAGCATCCCTGGCCTTTGCCCACTACCTTCCAGTACACTCCCCGAGCCATGACAATCAAATCTGTTCCAGCGACAAGCACACAGTGATATGTAATTCTTTCCCCTGTCCTCCAGACATTTAATTTTCGCTTATGGTCTGTCTGAAGGTAGCCAATCTGTACAAATACCTTTCACGTTCTCCTACATAAATAATAAATTGGATGAAAACCTTATGAAAAGCCATGTAACATCCAACTCTCGATACCCAGGAAATGTTGCCTGATTGTGGAGGACTGCGGATAAAATTAAACTAAAATATTAGATGGCATTTCATTCTGAATTAGCCTAATAAGCCCCCAATCCAATGATCCTGTCTTCATAAGAGACAGAAGGGAAATCCAACGGCACACAGAGAAGCCAATGTGTTTGGGTTGGAGGGAGGTAACCAGAAGCCAAGCGGCCAAAGAATGCCAACATCCACAGCAGCTGGACAAGGCAGGGGAAGCAGCTCCTGCTGCTCCTCCAGAGGGCTGAAAGCCCTGCTCAGACCTTGCTTGCCAACGTCGAGACTTGAGAACTCAGTAAAAATTAATTCCCACTGGTTTTTGAGCCACCCCAGCTTTCCATTTTGCCATGGCAGCTAACACACTCTATTGATGTGGGAGTGATTTCTTATTAATAAAGAAACTGCCTAGACCCATTTGATAGGCCAACCCTTAGGTAGGCGGAGAAAACAGAACAGAATGCTGGGAGAAAGAAGCTGAGTCAGAGAGTCGCCATGATTCTTCTACTCCAGACAGATGCAGGTTAAGATCATTCCTGGTAAGCTAGCTCGTGGGCTACACAGATTAATAGAAATGGGTTAGATCAATATGTAAGAGCTAGCCAATAAGAAACTGAAACTAATGGGTCAGGCCGTGTTTAAAAGAATACAGTTTCTGTGTAATTATTTCGGTGCATAAGCTAGAGCTAGCCATGTGGGCAGCCGGGTGCTGGGGACGCAGCCCCGCCACTCCTAATACAACACTCTATGAATATAGGTAGATATATACCTTCTATCTCCTCTACGAACACACAGTAATAGAAATGGTTCTGCTCGTTGCTTTTTAACGTAAAATTTTATTCTAGAATCCCTTTCATATGAATACGATTGCATGGAAACCTTGCTAGATGCAAAGCCCATCATAAAATGGAGTAACTTAAAATACAGACAGTTATTCCTGTATACATGGATCGGCTGACTGGGCAGGGTTCAACAGGGCTGCACACTCTGCTCCCCACAGCACCTGCTGAGGCTGGAGTGCCAAAGCTACTTTACCACTGCCGCATCCACCAATTCGACTGGGACAGCAAAGGTGCATGGGGACTGTTGGCATCTCTCGCTCTGCTCTTGGCTTCTCCATATGGAAGCTCTGCTTTCCCCATACGATGATGGCTGGGTTATAAACCATATTTCATGGTAGCTGGTCTCAATGTGAGGTCTTTTACAAAGCCCCCACTTCAGCCATGCTTGCATTTACCATAACTAGGCATTGCCCAAATCAAAAGCAGAGTGGGTGTAAGTCAATGGAGGGGGTATAAGTCGTGGTTGGCATGGTTCATTAGGAGCTGTCAAAGTGAAAGTCTACCACAAGCATATGAAGAGTTGCTTTCTTTCCCCCTGAATTCCCTGTGGACACATAAGCTAAACACAGTTACTGCTTCATTCTCTTTAATTGCTAAATAGCGTTTCATTATCTGGAGGGATAATACTTTCTTTAATTGATCATATAATAGTATTTACATTGTTTCCAAATTTTGTCATTAAAAACAACACAGTAAGTGCTAGAAGGATGACATGCACCTGTAGTTCCCGCACTTAAGAAAGCTGAGGCAGGAGAATCATAAATTTGATACTCTCTTGGGCATTGAATTAGATAGAAATCTGCCTCAAAAGAAAAAGCCAGTGTCGGGGGGATATTTCTGCCTGTCTCGTTTCGTGGGTCAGTGAAGATATCGGCAGAGTGAGGATCTAGCTGTGGGGCTTCTGCCAACACAGCTTGTGCCTTCGATGGATGCTGACTGACTAATTGCCCTCTTTAGAACTGATACTGATCCCCTCTGCAGTGAGCGAAAGTAATTGCCCCCCACAGTCCTGGAGTTGCAGGCAGCCAACGCTTTTATCTTTCTGAGTGTGATGGGTGGAACACAGGATTTCTTTCAGTTTTAAATTATAATATAAATTTAAATTATAATAATATTGCAAACATGGTAACATTTTTACAAATAAATATTTTTTTCCTGAACTCTGATGCAGTCTTTTGGCCATTTATTGGGAGACTGTTGGGGTCTTTTTCTTATAGTTTTTGAAGAACAGCTTATATGAAAAATTATTTAGCCCTTTGTCCATCCTATAAATTGAAGCTATACTTCTCTGGTTTGAAATGTGACTCTAATGTATGTTACAGTTTTGAAGACATGTCTCTTGAAGTGGTCCTGCACCTTGGTTCCTACCTGTACTTTGGTTCCTACCTGTGCGTCAGTTCCCACCGCAATGCTCAGAGGCAGTGCTTTGGGAAGTGGTTAGATTGTGAACGCTCTAACCTACCAGACAGTATAATATATTGATGGAGTCACAATCTGATGATTCCATCGGGAGGGAGGTGACAGAAACCCGGAAATGAAATCTACTCAGAGGAAGTAAGTCACTGAAGGCCTGCCCTTGAAGGACCTGTCCGTCTCCTGTCCCCAATTTCTTCTCTACTCTGTCTTACTCTGTTACCCAGTCTGCCACGAAGTACGCAAATGCACATCATCACCCATAACCCACCGGGAGATTTTTGCTTCACTTCAGGCCCAGAGCAATGGAGCTAGCCAAGTAAAGATGGACCCTCTGAAATTAAGAACCAAACAAATGCTTTCTCCCTTGAGAGATTTCCTCAGGTATTTTGTCACAGTGTCAAGAAAATGGTCAGTTTTGTTGTCTTCAAAATTGCATTTTGTAGCATATAACTGATCTCATCTCCCCAGGTCTTGCCAGCCTTGGAGAGGCTTTTAACATGAAAAGACCAAGAATTTGTGCATGCAAACATACGTATGAGAATGTATACACACACACACACACACACACACACACACACACACACACACACGCAAACCTATCCCATGTTCCAGTTCCTTGCCTATTAGCTTCTGAATTAAATTCTTTATAGCCCTCATCTGAGTGTTCATTGTGCCGTAATAATCCAACTTTACTGTTCAAGTTAGCTCCTCACTCGACCCCGTGCTCTTTATTTCATTATCCACTCTTTATCCATCTGTTTATGATGCAATCTCTTTCATATGCTAAATTCAGCTTTAGGTTTGATTATTTGGTTTACACTGATTTTTTAAAAATGTCCCAACAAGCTGCCCACTGTGACTCTTGCCTATAATCCTAGGATTTGGGAGGCTGAGAAAGGATTAGGAGTGAAGCCAGACTGGGCTACACTGCAAGTTCAAGGTCATCCTAGGAGACCTAGCAAGATCTTATCTCAGAAAGAAACAAAAAACCAGCAAGCAGTGTCCTCTCCGATTCTGCTGCGGTTTCACCAGCCTTCCTGTTGATTTGCTGCAGCAGTGTTCTACGTTTGTGCATTCAGTTCAGGCGAATCTTCTTGATCTTTGCATTTTCTTTCTGTCCCTTCTTGTCCTAGACCTGATCTTGATGAGTTAAATTAATTTGTCAGCTTCCAAATCTCTTGACCTCCCTCCTCTGGTGGGAGCATTCTGCCCGTGAGTTGGCCTTGGGCTGTGTGATGGAGCAAAGCTAAACCAGAGCTGATGTGTCTTCAGGATAGGGTGAAAGCACGGGACTGGAAGTCCATGAGTGTGGTCAGGGGCGCGTCACAACTGGCTCACGGGTGCCAGAAAAATCTCTGCAGTCAGTGTCAGGTGTGAAAAGATCAAAGGATGGTGATATCCAGGAAGGCAAAGAGAAGAGAGGCCTACAGAGGGAAGTGAACACTGCAGGTCCCTGAAGCCCTAGCTTAGAATCTACAGCCGGATTTGGGGAACTATGAAAAGCCAGAAGAGCCATGGGCAGTTTGATAGAGGTCAGGGGTCCGGAACTCTCTCTAGGTGAAAGGACAGGTTCTTGATCAAGAACTTTTTTGTTTTTTTGAGACAGTCAAATGTATCCCAGGCCATCTTCAAAATTGCTCAGTAGGTGAGGATGACCTTGAACTTCTGATCCTCCTTCCTCTACCTTGAGAGTTCTGGGATTCCAAGTATATATGACTAGATTTTTAAACTGTCTTTTGAGAGACGGTGCAATGTTAGGAAGGGCTGGGGGTTAGGGTGTGTATTCTAGGATTCTAGTTGCAGCACTGTGACCCTCTCGCAGGGAGTCAGCGAGTGTCTTTCTTGTTCTCTCCCTTCAGAGTTAGGGTTGTATCAAGCATCCCTGAGACTCATTCCCAGTGTGATGTGTGACAGTGTGTCTGCCTCTTTTCCAGGCTGTGAAGCTGACCACTTGAAGTTTTAGTCAAGGCCAAGGTCTCACGCTCCGGATTTTAAAGGGACACTGGGGCAGACTGTCCTTCGTGATAAGGTGTTTATTAGAATTATGAATGACACAGAAAGACAAGGTGGTGGGGGCTCTGAGTTCAGGCCCCTGGAGCAGAGTGCAGGGTCTCTTACAGGTTTCAGGGAGGAAGGAGAGGTCCCGTGCCCTGTGGTTGATGAGTAGCTCATAGCAAGGGCTTGCAGTCAGGGTGGCCCTGGTTCCCTGGTTTGGTCCCTTAGTTAATGCGCACCCATCATTAAGGGATATGTCATGTGCAGCCCCTGAGTGTTCAGGGTGCTTGATAACCTTCCTGTGGGAAAAAGAGGAGCACAGCTTCGCAGGTAGACTCTCAGTAGGACGTCTGGTTTCCTTCTAGGGTAGCTGGGCAGGTAGAGAGTGAAAGGGGCTACTGCAGGTAAGCTGGGTCTGAGTACTGCTAGCCTGGACCTAAATGCGTCATCCTGGAGTCTGGGAAGTTTGAGTCCTTCATGTTAGAATGTGCTCTATCTGGAGATTGCGAGAACACTCAGAGGGTAAGACAATTGCTGCCAAGTGCCAAGTCTGATGATGACCTGAATTCAATCCCAGGAAGCCACGTGAAGGTGGCTTTCTACAATTTATCTTTTGATCTCTACATGTGCATGAACTAAAACACACACACACGATGCACATGCACACAAGCTCACACACAAACTCACACATAAATGCTCGAACACACCCACAAAAAAAAAAAAAAACAAGCAAATAAAGCTTAAGAGAAGTCCTGTCTAATGTCTCTTCATTGTCTACAGAACAGAGCCCTGATTGAGCCTGGAAGGAAAGCAAGGGCATGCCTAGCCTAATAGTCCTTTCAACCTCATCCTTAGGTGCAGGAATTCTGTGGTCCACCCATGCTGAATGCTTCATATTTTTCTGTGTCATTGCTTTGGCCTCTGTGCTTTCATCCACATTGTTCCCACCACACGGACCTTCCTTGTCCTCCAGACCACACTTACACACCAACTGCAGCCTTCACCTTCGCTGTGAGTCTTCCTATTCTTGCTGATCTTCTTGTATTAGAAGAAGGAAACCCCTTGAGATAACAAAGGGAAGTTCATTGTGAAGTCCCAAGGGATGATACCATGGACAACCAGAGGGCCAACAAATGATGCATTACACAGGGACAGAGGGGGACCATTAGCTGGGATGCACAGTGAAAAGGTGGATGCTAATTTCATGTTGCTCAAAGGCAGAGAGCTCCCTTTATTTCTGGTCTCCTCTGGTCCACACTATGTCTTCTCTTTTCTTCTGTTCCTCATCACACTCACCGGGATAAGTGGCTGCCCCTGCCCCTGCCTATATGATCGTCCTGCTCCAAAGCCCCCACTAACTGACACTTCATTTTGTTAGCATTCTTAGGAAAAGGAATATGGTTATTTCTGAACAAAGGGCTTGAGTCACGGGTATCAGGGCATTTCAGGGTTAGCAAGCCAAGAGTCTCCTTGGAGAAGAAAAAGACAAGCCATGCAACCGTTTGGAGTGAGGCAGTTGCTCAGGGCCGAGAGCTCTTTCTTTAAAAAGGGATGTGTATGTGGAGAGTATCCCACAAGATGACTACCGTGAGGGGAACAATCCCACTAGACATGATGGGAATGCCTGTAATCCCAGCACTTTCAACTTCAAGGCCAGCCTGGGCTACATAATGAAACTGTTTTCAAAAAAAAAAAGTAGAAAGAGGGTAAAGGAAGAGGAGCAGAGGGATGGGGGTGAGGAGAAAGGAGCAGAAAGAGGAGGAAGAAGAGAATGATTTTTTTCTTGTAATATCCTTTTGCTCTGTATTCTAACTCCATGAGTGACACAGGGTTTATAAATATTGACCCAGTACATGATGGGAGGCTGTGTGCACCCTATCTTGTCCCAGTGACCTCCCTTGCCAAGCTTATGTGCTCTACCATTCCGCCTTGTTCAGGTTCCCTCCTCCTTGGAGCCCTGTGCTAACTAGTGTTTTCCATTCCTATGCATGCGGGAATGGACCTCATCAGCCCTTTAAATGTCAACGCCAACCTGTTAAGAAGCATGTGAATAGCGCGTGTCTTTGTTGTGGTCCTAACTGCTGCCTCTGATGGGACCTAGAGGGCTGTTGTGACAACAGCACAGATGGTATCTCAGATACGGCTCCACCCCCAGTAGGCCTGCCTATGCCAGCCTATCACCCAAGCTAGGCTCTGCTGAAAATACCACTTACAGTGTTTCAAAACAACAATGACCCAGTGACCCAGAAAAATGAAAATGCAACCTAGAAATGCTGTCTCCAGGTGCATACACTAGAGACACTCTTGAACATTCTTAGCATGAGGCTTGTGAAAGATATTTGCTGCCACCCAACTGGGAGACAGCTGAAAGGAAAATAAATCTTTCTACATTCATAGGATAGAGTAAAATGAATGAACCAGTACCATAGATCTCCACAGAACAGCATGCACATATAAATGTTCCTGCCCTTCCCTTCGTATATCAATATGGACAGGTCTCCATAGGAAGAATGACATGAACATGGTGTTAGTATTCAAGTGAAAATTTCAAAACATGAAGAGTGGGTTAATATATCTTTAAGGATTTATGTGCATGTGCAGAAAAATTATAAATGCCATACATTGGAAAAGATTGAATATGATTTATGATCCAAATGGTTTTGGCAAATACAGCATGTGGAGTTGGAATACGAGCTTTAAACCTTCACCTTTATCTGTTAGCAAGTTTATGCAGGTGTAATGCAAGCTTGCGCGGGGGAGGGTACAGGGGATGGAGTGTCTATGTGTCTGTGTGTCTGGGCACACGCATATGTGTATGATACAAAAACAAATAGCGCTTTTCATCTGCTTAATCGCCCAGTGAAAACAGCACCTTTGGGAAGCCCCAGTAAACCGTTGGCTTACCAGTCTTCACATAAGGAACTAATGCTTCTTAAAAACTCATTCGGGTTATGTGAGGCATGATGGTGCATGCTTGCAATCCAGTACAGCACAGCACAATGACAGGGATGGGGGGCAGTGGAGGCAGGAAGACCAGGAGTTCAAGGCCAGTCAAAGTTCACTGAGATTCTGTCTCATAAAACCAACCCCTCTCCTGTGAAGAAATGTACTGAAGTCTTGTAATTATTGCATGACTTTTTAAGGAATCAGATTTCGAAGTAATATCATCATAAATTTTTTAAAAATAAAAAAATCACTAAAATTCTTAAAAATAGATGCCCATGTTCCCCGTGTATTGACTGCCATACACCCCACATCCACCTGGCCCTTCCCTGCCCCAGTAGTCGCTTTTACTTTTCAGTGGTGTCTGATTGCTCTTTCTAAGTTTCCGGAGCTAGAGAGGATGTTCCAGCTCTGAGGAAGGAATATTTAACTCACAGCAACCGCATCTTAGCCCCATCGCCCTTGCTTCCAATATCACTTTCTTTCAGTTTGCTTAAGTCAAGTCAATGTTTACATCAGCAAAGCTCTATCCACACCCATGACTGCTAACTGTTGAAGCTTTTCCTGGAATTTATTTCTTTTCTCATGCAATTCAGCTTTTTTAGATTAATAACTGCCCTTTTTCAAAGTGCTTAGTTTTCATACAGGAATTTAATGTTAGCCAAATATCTACTCTTAAATCCTTTTTTATTTTCTTGAGACAATACGTAGCCCAGGATGACTTCAAATTCTCTAAGTAGCCAAGGACTCCTGATTCTCCTGCCTCCACCTCCCACGTGCTAGAATTAGTCTTGTGCTGCCATGCCCAGATTATACCCACTTTTAGAATGATGACTTATTCACTGTCCACTGGTTAACCACAGCTGTAATCCAGCCGCAGACCTCAGTGGGGTTCAGCTGCTGACTATGACCCACTTCACTTCCTCGACTTTTGCTCACCTTCCTGAGCTTTTCCCCACAGCCCTACTGTGTTGGCTGAGTGCACGCCATTCTCTCTTCTTGGATCGGCTCCAACCCCTGCTGTTTTCTAAGAAAGATTACATGGGAAGGATCCGAGTCCCAGCAAATCCAGAAGACTCCATGAGCCCTTGGGCACTGGCTCAGTGGTATATTCTGTTATAGGACCTGGATGGATGGATGGATGGATGGATGGATGGATGGATGGATGGATGGATGGATGGGTGGATAGATGGGTGGGTGGCTGAGTGGGTAGGTGGTTGAGTGAGTAAGTGGATGGATGGATCATGACAATCAGAAAAGAGAGATAATTGATGGATGGACTAACAGACTGATAGATAACAGATGGATGGATGGATAGATTGGTTGATTAAATAATTTTGTGCTTTGGCCTGGGTAATTTTGAGAGTCCTTTTCTTTCATAAAGGTGAAGACATTGGCATTTCAGTTTCTAGTATGGTTAGTGAGAGGTTTGCACCCCTGCCTGTGTATTATGTCACCTTCTCGCCCCTCTAGAGTCTAAACAATAATTCCCTGTTCTTCTGAAATGTTATTAGATCAATTCCTGGTTGGTCCTTTTGCCTTCCTTTTTCTGAGCACCTGTGGGCCTTCTCACCCTTCCAGAGAGAGATGTCCTTAAGAGTAGAATTTCGTGATTTCTTTTGGTCTAATCTTTGCTTTTAGAAGTCCTATGGATCAAAATTTGTCATGGGCCCTAAATTGCTCCTGTAGTCATCATACCTTCCCCAGCACTTCCACCTCTTTGCACTGGAGTTATTTGGGAGACTGCCCTAGCTCTTCACCTTTCCATTGGCTCCGACTCTAACCTACACGGACGATTGCTTGTTCTCTGTGCCTTTATTGTGCTGTGCCTCTCTCTCTGAAAGAAACTTCCAGTGTCTTTTATTCCCATCCTTGCATTTCTTTCACCCCCACTTCCTCTACATTTCCTTCCTTCTGCATTTCCTTGGCTCTGTGCCTAGTTTCTGTCTCTCGCATGGAGATCTGGTGAAAATGTCTTGTTATCCCTGTGTTTAAGATGCCCATGAAATCTGGATTGCAGCAAAAACTCAGGAGAGGGCAGAACACGCGGGGACTGCTGATCTGGTGTCTGCTAGCTAATACGGCCATGCAAGTTTAAGTAACTTAAAAAGGAAGTTAAAGTTTCCATTCTTTAGTGATACTGACCACACTCAAGTGCCAAGTGGCTTCAGGTGGACACCCCAACATCACAGAATGTTCCACTGGATGGCCCTAGTCAAGGGAATAAAGCAAGCAAGATGCTCTCATGGGCAATCTTCACATGGTGCAATCACACTCTCAGAGTCCCAAGATCTGCAGGCCACACGCTGGATCAACAACACAGAAAAGAAGCTTAGTTCACAAGCCATTTGTTGAAATGGGGGTGGTGGGAGGATACTGTGTGAGGTGATCAATCAGTGTCCACACTTTGCAGATCAATGGCCCATTTATCTCTCCAAAGTCCTAAAGCTTCAAGCCCCTGCTACTAGTCTTTATTCGCCAACTATACTCTTAAGTCCATTAAAGCAAATACAAGACAGCAGAGAGAATGCCACTTTCCCATTAAGTACCCACTTCAGACATCACTAATCGATCACAGAACTTACAAGGCCTTGAAACAATGTAAGTCTAGCATTGGAGCAAACAAATGTTTCCCCTGAGACAACATCGGCCCAAGAGACGCCGTCATCATCTTCCCTCTGCCTTGAGGACTATTGTACAGTACAGAAAGGCAGAAAAAACAACTTGTCCACATGTGGAAATGCCATGGGAAGGACTCTGACTCCCAGTGTGAAGAGTCTGGAGCCCGGAATCTGTGAACAACCTTAGGAGGACTTTGCAGCATGAATCTTAAGGATACCTGATTATTTGGCATATACCATACACTGCAGACAAGATACACATAGTAGGTGTTCAGTTAAGACTTGTGGAATGAGGCTTATTCATCGGAGCTTAATCCATGCTTTGGTGTGATTAAACAGATAAAAAATTCTACTAATCAAAAAATTCTAATGACTTATTTGCCTTACTGTTTTTAGAGAATATTCCTTTACACTATGTGACTTTGGTTCACCGTGATTGGATTAATAAGGAAGCTGACTGGCCAATAGTTGGAGAGGATGAGGTTAGGCAGGAGAACCAGGACACTGGGAAGAAGAAAGGTGGAGTCTGAGGAGTCACCAGCCCAACAGGGAGAAGGAACAGGAGGTGGAAGATGAAAGACAGGTAAGGCCACATGGCAAAATGTATATTAATATAAATGGGTTAATTTAAGTTGTAAAGGTTAGCTAGTAACAAGCCTGAGTTATTGGCTGAGCATTTATAATAATTAAGTCTCCAAGTAAGTTATTTGGGAGCTGGTAGGTGGAAAAGAAAAGTCTGCCTCCCCACGCAAAAATTTAGCTTAATTATATTCACCAGGTGTTATAATTCAGTAGTTATATATAACAACTATAATGTAGACATAGTTGTTATTACATAGCTAATTATTATCATCATTTGATTCCTATAATAATGTAGTGACTGTCAGTCACCAAATTCACTACTTTTCAAGCCTGTTTCTATGCCTTCCTGTCTGGCTGCAAAGCCGCTGTGCATAAGCATCCACCTGCTACACAGTACAGAGAACAGTAGCATTTATCCCCTCGGCGGATGAACTCAATTCCTGCCTGGGGGATGCTTAGAAAGCTGCCCAGCGTGTGGGAATCAATCAAATAGCATTTCCTGTCTTCACTGTTTATATCAAAGTGGAAACTGAGGCTCAAGACAGCCAGCTCTGCCCTCAATCTTCCCACCAGTTAGTGTCCCTGTCATAATCAGAAAGCGAGAGTGACAGCGAAGGAGAGAAACTCGGAGACAAGAGGTTTGGTTTCCACTGTAAAATCACCAGGACTGGATAGAGGCCGGTTAGTTCTTGCCAGCCTGCTGCACGGGGTGTAGGTGTGGTTTCAACACTCTAGCGGACAGGTTGTCCTGAGGGAATGCGGAGGAGGTGAGAAGATTAGGCCGGATGCAGATCTGTAGCTTGGGAGAGAGGAAGGAAAGGCAGGGACCAGCTCTTCATGTCCCGGCAGTGAGAGAAGATGGCCATTTGGACTCATCTTGGGGCTCAGGTGGGTGGCGAGGAAGCCTCACGTCCCCTCCCTTCTGCTCTCTGCGAGTCTCACATCGGTTACCGTTGTGCATAGCTGGAACCGAGATATGCCTTCTTGCTGGGAGACTGGACGACTTCCTGTGCTCCTGGCAGAAGAACTGGAACTTCCCCAAGGAGTCTGTCCTCAAGCCAAAGTCATAGGTCTGTGACTAATGGAGAAGGAACAGTTGGTGTCCCTGCCAACTGGGTAGCCCTAACGTCACCTCCAGCCACAAGCCCCGAGTCTACAAAATCTGTTGTTTTCTCATGAGAAGTCCACAATAAAAGATTATTAATTCTTTCCAGCAGGTGCACAAATGGAACCTCAGAGGATGGAAGCAATCCATTCGAGACCGTGAAGTTCCTCCTCATCCTGGTCCCTTTGCTCCTAACACACAGAGGGTGAGAGGTCTGTTCATCAGAATATCTCATCTCTTCCTTCCCCACTACCAACCGTCATGGGAAAACAGTCTGAGTAAGGTTCAAGAAGTTAAAGAAGCAGCCAGGGCAGGGGACCAGGGGGCCTTTAGAGGTTTTTGAGTGTGGGGTTTAGTGGCCACTCTAGGGTAGCCAATCATCTAGATAGAAGTGTCTCAGCCACATGTCCTTAGGAAGGCCTGTCATCTGGCCCCTCCCTTTCTCCTTGTACCCAGTGGTGGAAGCTCACCCCATCCCTGAGCTCAACAACAAGGATCTCGAACTCCTGCAGGAACACTGCAGACAGCAACACAGATGTAGACAATGAGGGGGTCTGGGGGATAGGGGCTCAGACTGAGGATTTAATCTCAAGACAAAGCCGGATACAAACACAAGCTTAATATTTATTAGTATGAACTCATTGTTTCCAGATTTCAATGCATTTTAAAGAGATTTAAAAAAAAGACTGTGCTGTGAATTTACAGGATTAGAGGAGAATGTCTATAATGTACCATAAGGCTTTCAGTTTTGGTAAACTGGGAGACTGCATAGCCATGCTCTCCTGGAGGAAAGAGGCCATTGTCATTTACTATAAAAAAATGTATTTTTCAATGCAGATCTCTACTAGTGAGAAAAGACAAAGACAAACCCTGAAAATTGAATTAACTATGACCTCATACTTGCCCTGAAACCAAAATAGTTTTGCCCAAGTAGTTTGAAGTTCTTCAGAGTTCACTGAATATTCACTGTGCCTCCTCAAGCCCACATTGGGCAGAGAACTTGAAAGGAGACCCTAGAGTAAAATAAGACTCTTGGCAAATGGGTAGATGAGAAAGAAGTCTTCCTGCCAACTCAGGGAAGAGGCAACTTTAACTGTCTTCCTCTCAACCCTGGGGCTGGGGTTAGGGGTTGAGGGGAGGGTTTCAGTCTATAGTGTCTGTAACTTTGGTCCTGACCTCACTTAGATTTGGTATTTACATTTATCAAATTTTTTTCAGAGATGAGACCTTAAACAACCCTTGGCTGGGATCCCTAGCTCTTAAAGCTGAACAAACTTGAACTCTGTATAAATGGACACAACCTCCGCCAGGCTGCACAGAACTCCTCCTATCAGGTCCTGCCAAATATGGACTACATTAAAAAACCACAAAAGGAAGCAAGAGAGCATCACTAACAACCCAAGACTCCCCCATGCTTCTAATAATGAGGTAACCAGATGGAGAAATAAGTACACGAAGAACAGACAAAGGAAAAGTAGAAAAGGGTAAGATGCCAGTTAGCAAACTATTAGCATATTAACATATGGTAAGCTATTAATGGATGTTAGCATTGCTTGTATTAGCATTACCATCTGCTCTAATAGGCTCAAAGACAAAGGGAGAGTAAATCTGGGTTAGACCCCTGTATGGTCACCTGCCACCTGTAGATGCTGCCCTTTGCAGGCTGAGGAGGAGGAGATGAGCAGTCTGGGGGATGGAGGTGATTAGATAACAGCTCACCCTTCTATCCTGACTTCCCTGCTCCAGTGGCTACGTAGAAACTGGTCTCCATAGTAGATTCCGACTCCAGCTTTCCACAGTAAGCAGAAGAGTAGATCATTCTGTAGGAAAATTCTAAGGCTTGCCACAAAATTAATAACCCACAATGACAATTCTTAAAAGTGGTTGTCAAAGAGAGATAGACATAAAGTTCCTGATGCCGTTGTATTGGGCTATCACTTTGATGTACAGCTTCCCCAGAGGTCAGTTGGCTATGACTTGGACATTATCTTTGATGCAATTATGAGTCAGGATGGAAAAGAAACTGGAGAAGCTGGGGTGCAGTCTCAGAGTCTAGAGAACTGGAGAAGAAGTGTGCATGGTTGAGAGTGGAAGGGGCCTACAAACTTGCCTATTGGAGTAGCATGAAGAACAGTCAATCTCCTATATCTCCATTCAACTCTAAGTTCTTTGTATAGTGTCTGAGTGGCCATTCCTTGAGCTATGCTGGGTACAATCACACCTAAGTACAATCAGTCAACAAAGAAATAGCTAATGATAGCTAGTAAGAAAATGTTTTCCTTTCCCAGGATACAAATAAGAAAAGATTATCTTTTGCTATGGTGCTCAGCTCAGTGTCTGCCTAAGCAAGGTCCAGCTCAGTGTCTATGTCCTAAGCAACAGGCAGAACACTGAAGGGTGTTGACTCCAGAATCTAGCTTTGTTTGGAAATAGTTTAATGTGGAGTGGGCTTGAGTATCTTGATGAAGCCTAGACTCTCTCTTAACAAGAGTCAGCCATTGGCATTCTGTGTTGATATATGCTTTGCGGCAGAGCCTTGGATAATGCATTTTAATCAACCCAATCATTAGAGATTGTCAGAGTGAGACAGTGGCAAGTCACTTCATCAGTTAGCAAGCCTTTGGATCAAGATGGCAATCAAGCTCTCCCCATCAATGTCCCCACACTAAGCATCGTCTTGCCTGCCTCTCCACATTTATCTGCTTCAGAAGGTATATGGGGTTCACCGTCATTGCTACAGACTGTGGCCCATTTGCTGAAGAGACAGTTGAAGCTCTGCAGATGGCAGGAGCTGTTGGAGTTGAGCTCAGCTGTGCCAGCTGGGCAGGGTGCTCCTCTTGGCATGCAAACTGAGTCCTTCTGAGAGGCAGCAGTTCCCATGTGTCATGCCACTCAGATGTGACATCACAGAGAGTGTTGGGTTTAGGGGTAAGTTTGTATCTTGTCTGGGTCAACCACTTCCATTTTCTTGTGTTTGAAATGGGCTTCTCCATCCCTTTCATCTGCCAGGAAGACCAAAGGCTTGGCACACAGTAGGTCCTCAGTCAGTGGATAGCATGGATTTCCCACTATGACACAGGCATAGAGTGAAGGTTCCAAGCCAGGAGAAGCAGTCTTGTGAAGGGACAGGATGAAGACTGTGGATTCTTCCCAAAGGACAGCTCAGAGATTTCAAATCTGGGTGGCCTAGCCATCTCTAAAGTTTCTACTGTGGGACTCTAGGCAGAGGGACACTTTCCACTTTTGTTACAGTCAACACACTAAAACAGTTAAACCTACGACCCAAATGGCCAAAGACCCTGTCCTGATGGAAGGATTGGGGAGATTCCTGTAAGCAAGGAGACTACATGATGATGTTCCATGGACATCAAAACGTTGTGGTTAGAACATTTCCTGGTGACTATGGTCTATTCGATGAAGACATCCCAGACACATACACTCAGTTACTCAGTGGCTGGGTTTAGCTGTTCTGCAAGAAATCTAGGAGAGCCGGACTTTTCTTCACTCAATAAACATTTACTGAGCACTCTCTGGATGTCAGGCAAGGCACAAGTACCAGAAGGAGAAAGGGCAAGATTCCTGCTCTTGTGGGGCTGAGACACTAGACAAGCAATACCAGATTACGCTTAGTTGATAAAGTCCTTCATTCATGTGGAGGCAGAGTTTAAAACAACCAACTTTGTAATTTCTGTTTTTCCTTATGCCCCAGGCTTGTTCTCCAAGCTTCCTGGGCGCCAAGAATTTCAGAGAAATGTGGGAAAGAGACGCACAGAGAAATGAGTAGTGTAGTGTGTCCCTGGTATCGGTCACCAAGAGCCCCAAATTCACATCCTGATTCTCCTTTCATCACCCCTGTGGGCCTCCTTGACTCTCTGGGTTGCACCATGTCAGCTGCTGCTCTCTAAAGCCTCTCTGGACTTTGGGATGTCCTAATCTGTGGTTAGTGAGTCCCAGACACACTGAGAGCAGGGAGCAGACAGGCCGCAGATTGAGAGCAAATGGCTTTCTGGATTGGGTGGGAAGCCACTCTCTGGGTTTTAAAACCCCTCCTCTCTCTCCAGCCTGAGCTCTTGGCTTTGGTAGGCGTGTGTTTGTGCCACACATATGTCTTCCAAGGGAACAACACGAGTGAATGCTAGTGTCACTTAACTGGAGACTTGCCTTGGGTTTGTATTTAAAGTGAAAGGCATAGAACTCGTTAGCTTCAAATGTGGAGCAGCCAAAACATGAAATGCTTCGTCCTGCCTCTTTTTTCCCCTCACAAATTAACATTTTACATGAGTAACATATGCTCATTATTATTCCAGAATGCTATATCATGCATCATGCTGAATTGAAAGTCTTCTGTAATTTCCCATTGATAATTAGAGTAAAAATGGATTCTATTTACCCCATTAAATTAGTTAACTTTTTATTTATAAATATACAAAAACCTATTTTAAATGTGTATAGCTGAGTAACAGGCCCTTAAGCTACAGTAACATCTCTGGTACCTGGGTACATTGTCTTATTTGGGGAAAGGGTCTTTACAAATGTGACCAAATTAAAGATCTTAAATAAGAGATTACACTGGATTTTCCAATGGGCTGGAATTGTACTCACATGTATCGTTCTAAGGTGAAGTCATACAGAGGCCTTATGCAGAGAAAAGTCCACGTGCAGACCAAGGCGGGGAGGACTTGAGAACACTGACTCCGAAGACGGTAATGACACAGCCACAAGCTAAGCAAGGCCAGCAGCTCCTGGGAGCTGGAAGAAGGGAACAAACCCTTCTGCCAGAGCTTCCAGAGTCCTGCCAACACCATAGTTCCACCCTGTGGCCCACTTCAGAGCTCTAGCCACAGGTGGGTAGCAGGGAAGAACAAGCGTGCAGTGTTTGAAACAGTCAAGTTTGTGGTAATGAATACAATGTTGAAGGTGTAAAATAAGAAACTGCGGTCCTCACTTCTTCCACCCACAGCCAGAGCTTTGCTCCCTGGAGGCAAACAATCTAAACCTTGGAGGAGTTTCTTCAATAAAAATGGCTTCATAATTCTGTTTAGTGTATACATATTTATTTTACTTGCTTTCTGAATGGGAAATTGTGTCTCAGAAGAGAAATAAGGGGCTAGAGATACGGCTCAGTGGTTCCCAGCAGCCACATGGCAACTCTCAGTCATCTCTAACTCCATTTCCAAGGGTTCTCATGCCCGCTTCTGATCTCTGTGGGCAATGCATGCATGTGGTGAGCAAATACACACGAAGGCAAAACAACCATACACAAACTGAAAACACACACACACACGCGGATTTCAAATTCTTATACCTCCAAAATGCATGCTTATATTCACCTATGTATACATATAAACGCTTTTCTTCTCATCGTGCCTGCAACTTCCAAAATAACTGTATGAAACTTTTGGTTACATCTATTGTCATAATTTAGATTAATAGCTACAATAACACAAATTGCATTCCACAGTGTTTTGTGCAATATATTGTGTTTCAATTTTCTTTTTCTTTACCAACCATTTGTTTTACCCGGTGTCGATAATCACCTGGAATTTTTTGTTGTTTGTTTTGCTTTGTTTTCTTTTCTAAGACAGGGTTTCTCTGTGTAGCCCTGGCAGTCCTGGAACTCTCTCTGTAGACCAGGCTGGCCTTGAACTCAGATTCTCCTGCTTCTGCCTCTTGAGTCCTGAGATTAAAAGCATGTTCCACCATGCCCAGCCCACCTGGAGTTTTTATTTGCCCTTTGTATATATATCACCATGACCACAAACCAAACTCATTTCCAGAAATGTAAAATCTATCTCAGTGCATTCAAACATATGGGACAATGAGGTAGCCTATGATCGCCAGCTATCTTCACCTTAGAAATAGTCCATAACCTCCCCAGCTTTTGATCCAATAAAACATTGTAATTCTTGTTACATAGGTTCAATGCTTTTTAATCTCATCTCTCTGAGAATATAAACTGGTTGGTTTCCCCTCATAGTCCCCCTCCTCTCCTTTCTCTATTATCTTTGCTTTCTGTGGGCTCCTATATTCTGTCTCCGGTTAGTGGCATCACTTGGGTGATCCAGGGTAGCATCCTTCTGCATTCAGCAGCACGACAGTACAGAGAAGATGGGCAGCCGCATTTCATGTCCTGTGCTGTGTTTGTCCCTTGCTGTAATCCCAGCAGAGTCTTCCTACAGCCAGCAAGCCAGATTACTGAGGGGAGTTCACCTGTCTGATTCTGTATGGTTTTTTCTCTCTTGTGGGTCAGTTTGTCTGCCCTCCAGCCTCCTGTCAAAAGGCTCGAGGCTTTTCCTTCCCTACTTGCCAATTTCTGGTACAGTAATCTGCACCTCCCACTCTTCCCAAGCTGTGCAGTATTCTTGCATTCTGAATTCCCTTGGTACAACTTTTCCAAAGAGCAAACCTCCCGTCTCTCACTTGGTAGAAATGGAAACTTGCTGGTTTCGGGTAGAGTGGCCTTATAGCGGGTCTAATTGCTTCTTTTACAGAGTCCCAACCAATCAGGCACTGTTTTAGCTTCAGCTATACTCCTTTTGGGATGCCATTTATGGTCTCAAGTTCCAGAGTGTTTACAGAGTTCCAAGATGGAAATTGAAGGGCTCCTTGTTTATCCACCTAGCACCTTATGGGCATTTTATTTCAGTTTTCTCTGATATGAAAGCTAAATTTTACTTTATCCATCTGTTTTCTAGCTTCCAAAGTTCTCTTGATATGGCTCCATTTTTTTTTTCTATCCTTTCCTGGTTTTTGTCCTGAGTTCCTTCTTTGTTACAGATCTCGTTATACTCGTGTTAGTGGGATTTGGATCAGAACAGAGGGAGGTATCTGATCCTGGCTGCCCTCGTTTTATAAGAACCTGACTGTTGTCACCTTCTGTTTCTCTTGCTCTGAAGCCAGCGTCCACTTATCTGCATTGGTGGCCCCAAGACACCTTCTTTCCAGGTACAGTTTGTGGCTGACATCTCTGTTTGCTTGTTGGATGTAGAACAGAAAAAAGTCTACCTAGACAAGCTACACTACCCCAGGCCCCTGCCACTCTCCACAAACTCCTTTTCCTCCCCCATTCACGATTTCCCTAGCTCTTTTAGTCAAAGAACCTCCTTACCCCATGATCTAGAGCATATGTAATGATATTTCAACTTCCCCTAACTTCCCTTCTGACTCAAGCAGACATGTGTTTCCAACTATATCCTTGTACTTTCCTAACTTTATTGACTAATGTCCTCTTTCTTGGCCTTCTGTCTAGTGAATCTCAAGTGTTTTTGAAGTGACAAAAAGGGACCAACTTCTGTGTGAAGTGAAAGCCCAGCCATGAATAAAAACAATATATTTAAAACTGTGTAAAAGTTACATCTTGCATCACCTGGCTCTTCTTGGTATCATTGTCTAAACATTTGACTCGGTCTACAACTCTCCCAGACGCTGGTCTTCATGGCCTCTAACTCAGCTGTCTTTCTCTTATTTCCAGTCTTCCCTCCATGCCTTGCATGGGAAAATATGTTCTCTGCAGCTTTTGCAGGAGGCTAAATAATAGTCCCTCAAAGATGCGTCCATCTGAAGCCAGATGCATCTAGAAACTGTGAGTCGGTTGCTTTCTAAGACAAAGTGGGTTTTGAAGACAAGGTTAAGTCAATAATCTTAAAATGGATAGGGGGTCCAGGATTAGCCAAGTAGAACCAGATGATTCTGTAGCAACCTTTCAAAGGGAGTCAGGGACATCAGAATCAACAGCAGAAGATGGGATCATGGACACAAATGTTGGAGTGATATGAAGAAAAGCCAATGAATGCAGAAAGCAAAGCCACCAAACTTCCAGAGCCCTCAGGATGATTCAGCTCCACCAACATCCAGATATCAGCTCTCAGGGCTTAGTTTGGATCCCCTTTCTCTAGAGGTGCAAGAAAATAAACCTGCGCCCGTGTGAATCACTGAATCATTTGTTACAGCAGTCACATGAAACTGGTACTACTCCGTGTGGCTTTGGTTCTGCCTGCTCTCCCAAGCCATTCCTACCTACATGTCTGGCCATCAGTCTGCCACTGTATCCAACGAAGGGGAAAGTTTGCAGGGAAGGAAGGGGACCAGCATCATTTGTAGCACTCCCACTGTGTGAGGCAGCCGCTGTTCTCCTCTGTGAAGGTGCATGGGTGAGAGAGGAGACCAGAAGGGAAGCCCGCAGGGCATCAGGAGTCATAGTCATCAGAGAATACTAATACTGAGGCATGCTCCTTTCTGAGTTCCTCCCGTATGTCGGCTGGGCCAGAGTTTTCTTTAAAATCCACTGGTCGGAACCACTTCTGCAGGGGAGGAATTTCTCTACACTGTCCAAGTCCCGGGAGCAGAGCTGAGAACCCATTCAAGTCCTAGGTGATCACAAAACACAGGGTTTTAATTTCCCTACAGTTATATACCTAGGTGTTATTTCTCCCCTATTTCACGGATAAAGAAATTGATTCAGAAAGATAATGTTTCATGTCTATCTAGTAGGTAGGTAGACCTTGGACCTGAACTCAAATCAGTGTTATATGTAAATCCTAAGTTCTGTTTCTTCATTCCATCTTCTCCCCTTCTCCTCTCCCTTTCTCTTCTTTTTTTTTTAAATTAAGGCAGGGCTTTGCTCTATAGTTCACTCTTATCTGAAATTCCCCATGTAATCCAGGCTAGACTAGCACTCTCTACCCTCTTGCCTCAATCTCCTCCCTGAGTATTGGAATTAGGGGTGTGTCCTACTATACTAGGCCACAACACAACTTGTCTCTATTATCTCTTGGGACCAATATAATGGATGAACTCCTTTCTTCCTTTTTCTTCTTTCCTTCTTTTGCTTCCTTCCCTTCCTTTCTTTTATTCTTTCCTTCCCTCCCTTTCTTTCCTTCCTTCCTTTCCTTCTTTTTCTTCCTTTTCTTTCTTTCTTTCTTTCTTTCTTTCTTTCTTTCTTTCTTTCTTTCTTTCTTTCTTTCTTTCTTCCTTTTTAATTTGATGATTGTTCTTATAAGATAATATCCCTTGAACTTGGGATTCTCCAGACTCAGACTCTCAGGTTGGCCTGGCTAGTTTTATATCAACTTAACACAAGCTAAAGTCATCGGACAGACGGGAATCTCAATGGAGGAAAATGCCTCCATAAAATCTGGCTACTGACAGGCCTCCGGAGCATTTTCTTAACCAGTGATTGATGGGGAAGGGTCCAGTCCATTTTGGGTGGTGTTGGCTTCTATAAGAAAGCAGACTGAGCAAGCCATGAGGAGCAAATCAGTAAGTTGCACCCCTCCATGGCCTCTGTACCAGCTCTGACCTTTGGGTTCCCATTTGAGTTCTGCCTTGGCCTCCCTATGATTCCGAGTATGTAAAACAAATAAACCCTTTCCTCCCCAAGCTGTTTTTGGTCATGCCGTTTCATCACAACCATTGAAACCCTAGCTAAGTAAGGCACAAGAACTGGGATTACACTGTGTACGTCCATGCTTGGCCAAGCTCCACATCAGAATTTACTGCTTTGATTACTCCAACCTCAGTAATGTCTTTTCAAAACATTGATTTCCTTTTCTTTTATGCATGTGTTTGGTTGGTGTGACTGTAGGCCTAATGTTTGTGTGCAAGGGTGCATCTTCAGAGGCCAGGAGAGGGCGTCAGATCCCCTAGAGATGACTGGGAGACTCCTGACACACCATGCAGGGAACCGAAATCAGGTTGTGGAGGACAGGAAGCACACACTAAAGCACTCTTAACGTCTTAGCCCCAACCTCAGCAATATCTGAGGTCGTCACCATCACCACTCCAGCCAATTACCAGCCCCATCGGCTCCTGCTTTGGTATGGACTGAATGCCGGTATCCCTTCCAGTGTTCACATCAGGGGACTTTGGGAGACAAGGAGGCCATCAAAGCAGAGTCTTTTAATCTGAGAGAGATGCTGACAGGGTCTCATGGCACAGGCTAACCTCTTACTGTGTAGCTAAAGATGACCTTGGACCCTCAATCTTCCTGTCTCCACTTCTCAAGTGCTGTGCTATCATGCCCAATTCAGGTAAGTCTTCTTGGAAAATAAAACTATAAAAGGTCAGACACCCCCTTCTCTCTCTTTCTCTCTTCCATGTGAAGACACAGTGAAAGTCAGTAGTCAGCATCTTAGTATACCAGTCAGGGCTTTTTAGAGGAATAGCATTTATAGAGTGAACATATATATGTGTGTGTGTGTGTGTGTGTGTGTGTGTGTGTGTGTGTGTGTATTATAAGCATATATGAATATGTATGGAATTTATTAGAAGGGCTTACAGGTTGTAGCCCCACTAATCCAACAGTGGCCGCCTATGAATGAAAGGCCCAAGCATCCAGCAGTCATTCAGTTCACCAGGCTGTGTGTCTCAGCTGGTCTTCAGTGTATGTTGTAAGCCTGAAGAAGGAAGAAGTAGACTGTGGTGGTAGTGAACAAATGAACTTGCTAGTGGGGACAAGAGTAAGCAGACAAAGAGAGCAAGTGTCCTCCTTCCGTGTCGTTTACATAGGCTGCCAGCAGAAGGTGTGGCCCACATTAAAGGTGAATCTTCTCACTTGGAAAATCTGAATTGGAAGTGGGTCTTCCCGCTTCAAATGGTTTACTTCAGTCCCTCACAGGTGTGTCCATGCATATGGGTTTTAGGTAGCTTCAGACGCAGCCAAGCTGACAACCAAGAATAGCCATCACACTGGGAAACAGTCCCCAGGAGAGCCCAGCCACAGTGCCACTCTGATTTTTTTTTTCCAGTCCTCAACTGTTGCAATGCAAAGGCCCAGGTAATTGCAATTCCTTCACCTGGGTTCTTTGGCTCTAGGCCATTGTTCAGACCAGGAATCAAAATATGACCACACATGTCCTAGTACAATCAAACTCCTATAATAAAGAATACAGTACCATACATGTTTGACCTACCTATAAGCCACAGTATGTGCCATGACCATTCAGAGAGACAGAATTAAGTTCAAGCCATCTCTAGGTGCCCCTGGGCCAATCACTTAACTTGCATTGATCCTTATCTGGAAACGTCAGTTGCCTGGGTGCTCAGGACTGTGTGGACAGCCCATCCCCTCTCTGCACCGTTGGCATAGTCTTCACTGGGCTGAACAGTATCTTTGCTACACACCCCAACATTTGCCTCCATATAGCCCATCAATCATCTTTGCCGATGAGAAAAGAGACAGGCTTCTACCCAACGTTATAGGTTCTGCTTAGGGTCTGACTTTCTACACCACTGTATGGTTTGCTCAGACCACTTTGTGCCACTGCCACCAAGAAGCCACGTGGCAGGAGAGAGCTACAACTTCCTAGGCTGTTTTGTTTTTGAGGAACCAGAATTCTCACCAGGGACAAAAGAGCTTCATGTGTTCATCCCTCCGCCTAGTCATTCCATATTTCCACAGACACTACACATATGCTAATGTGCAGGGCAGTCTGCATGTCTTATGAGTTCAAAGAATAAGACATAAGCAGGCCTCACAGTGTCACAAGGAGCTAACTGAATACAGGAGGAAGCAGATGCAGAAGCCAGAAATCCCGCTGCAGGTTATGATGGGTGGGCGCATACCCGGGTTGTGTCACCCAACAGGCTTTTAATCTGGTGAGGTCACAGAACACTTCTCAGAATAAGCCAAGACTACATTTGGAAGGAGAGGAAGAAGCGAGCCTCGTGAATGCTTGTTTGTTTGTAATTTATTTCTAGACCTTCTCACGCAGAGAATTAATGCGAATGCTCAAGAAGGTCCTGTGGGAAGCCAGTCTCTTGATTTTATAAATACAGAAGCTGAGACTAACGGAAGATTACGTGATATCAACTGTATGGGTGAGAACACTCGAGAAAATCACACTTGAGTACATTTGATTCTTCTGACAAAAGTTACCATCATGTGACACTTTTTCCCATGTCACCAAGCATCCTCCCAGTTGGTTGAAGCATTTGGATTGCTTAAAGATAATCTCTTCTACCAGCTCAGTGTCTGTTTGAACTGTGGTGCTGTGTGGAGCTTGTGTAAGAATGTGAAGGCAATGGACCCAAGGCTAAGAACAGAAGGGAGGTTGCCAAAGGGCTGATTACCAGAAGACTGATCCTGGTGTCACCCTGAAAGGCTGTTTGTGAGTTTCCTGGGCCTGCCATGGTATGGACTGGGTGATTCAAAACAGCAGAACTCCATCCTCTGCAACACTTAAAGGCTTGAAGTAGATAAGGCCATGTGACCTCACCAGATCAGAGACCCAATTGTTGACATAACCTAGGTTATCCCAATTGATGGCATAACCTTCCACCCATCATAACCCTCACAGAAGCTTCTAGCTTCTGTATCTGCTTCCTCCTGTATCTGGTGAGCTTCTCGAGACACTGTTAGGCTGGTATATGTCTTATTCTTCTTTGCACTTTGAAATTAATCTCTCCCCCTCCCTCCTTTTCCTCCTCTGTCTCTGCATCTATATCAAAATTTTTCTCCTGTCACAAGGACACCAGTAACAGAAACTTAGGACCCTCTCTACTGTAGTATGTTGCTTCTTCCCTGATTATACTGCAGACTGTTTCTAAATAAGATCGTTGTCCTGGGTTTCAGATAGATATGCATGGGGGAGGCAGTCTCATTCAATCTAGTAGAAGCTCCTCCTACAAGGACCAATTCTGCCACTTCTCTTCCCCAGCTATGGTGTTTTCCTATTGTTCTTCAGCTCCAGTATAGCACCAGAATGGTTAGGTTACCCATAGGGCTGAAGCCTCAGCTGTAAGGCCAACTGAACTCAAGGCTGATCCAGGGAGTTTTAGGAACAAATAAGTTCACACACACACACACACACACACACACACACACACACACACACTAATTCTCAGAGAACTAGACAACATTTCTGCTACAAACAAAACACAAAAGTATTTGGTGTCAAAGGTAAATACAAAAAAAATTGATCCTTTTATCTTGAAGTCAATGACTTTCAATCCCTTTTTTCCTGAGTCTGTGACACAAAGGACTGTCTCTCTCAACTGTGGCTCTCATGGGATGTCTGTGTCTCTCACACTGTGGTTCTCATGGATGTCTGTATCTTCTCAGCAGAGAGAAGAGGCAGGGGCAGAAGTATGTAAAATTTTCTTATTAGGAGACTTGATATTTGAACATATTTATTTATTTATTTATTTATTTATTTATTTATTTATTATGTATACAATATTCTGTCTGTGTGTATGCCTGAAGGCCAGAAGAGGGCAACCTCATTATAGATGGTTGTGAGCCACCATGTGGTTGCTGGGAATTGAACTCAGGACCTTTGGAAGAGCAGGCAACGCTCTTAACCTCTGAGCCATCTCTCCAGCCCCCTGAACATAATTATTTTATGTTGTTTTACTTATTTATGTTTTTGTGTATGGTATATATGCATACACACCCAGAGGCCAGAGTTGGCACGAGGGATCATACTCTACTGTTATCCACCCTTGTTTCTTGAGAAGAAGGTCTTTCACGGAGCCTGAAGCTCATTCATTCAATTACACTAGCTGGCCAGTGAGTCCTAGAGTTCTGCCTGTGTCACCCCCCACCCAAGCCAGTGTTTGGGATTCAGTTGTACACTGCCACTCCTGGGGGATTCAAACTCAGCTCTCATGCTGCATTTGCATAGCAAGCACTTCCCACAGAGTCATATCTCCAGCCCCCTTGGGTCACATTGGGTCCGTCTCTTCCTTGGAGTCCTGCAGAGCATCGCTGCATCCTTTCGGTGCTACTTCCCCCACCCTTTCAGTAACCATTTCTGATTGACATCATTTACTTGCAACCAAAACAGCCATGTCACCAATAAGAGCACATCCCCAAGGGACAACAGTGGAAGGCCAAGTCAGGGTGCTAAAGCCTGGGGACAGCAGCCAGAGTTGGAACCAGAGTGATGTGGAAGGTCACAATCTCCCATCCCACCTTAGCTACATAGCTTCTCTGGAGCCCCAGATCCTCTATCTCACATCCCACTTCCTGCCACAGCCAAGCATGTGTCTCCATCTCTACAGCCATCATTCTGACCAGCGTGAGTAGCTTCCTTAGGCTGTAGTCACAGCCTTCTAAGTGCTTCTCCCTCCATGTCCTTGTTTTCCACCAACCCACCCCAATAGTGCTGTGAAGGGTTTTCCACAACAGATCTCACCATCCCCTTCTTCCCCTGAAATCCTCAATGGTGCCTCTTTCCTTTAAGACAAAGACTCCACTTTCCAAAGGCTTACAAGGTCTTGCACAGTGAGCCTTGGTTGCCTCTCCCTTGCTCAATGATTTGTCCCCAAGCTTAGAACATACTCACTGATACCAGCTCTCCTCTCTGCCATCCTAGAAGGTCCAGCTCAAAGGCCACCCCTTGAAGGGGGCTTTTGGGATGACATCTCTTGCCCCAACATGCTCACTCAGAGTTGTCCTCCTTTTGTGTTCAGAACGGTCTGCCTGCCACTCTTTCTGGGACTCTGAAAGGGAAGATGGATGCCTTGCTTTGAATTGCTAACCTAACTCTATGTACTTCAATAGAACAGATACTCAGCACAGAGGAACTTGACTTTCGCAGCATTAATGGACTGGAAATAGTTCGAGGGTGTGAAGGAATGAGCACTCACAAAAGATGCTGGGGTGAAAACTTTTCTAAAGGAGCTCTGTGGCTCACCTTTAAATTCCTCTCAACTTAAAAACCTCTGCCAGCCATTTCCCGTGAATCATTTGGACAGATGCACTAATAATGATCATTTGGAGTGAGACTCCAGTGTCAGCGCCTCATTCACACTTCAAAAAACGTGTATTCAGAGGCGCACAAAAGGGGTGTAATTACCATTTCAGAAGAATATGTTAATTTGATGCAATCCATTACTGCTCTGACAGCTCTCAGCCCTTGCACCAACTGATTGTGTGTGTGTATATATATATATATATATATATATATATATATATATATATATATATATATATGA
>NC_022014.1:17453478-17475866 GCF_000317375.1 Microtus ochrogaster | reverse complement strand
ATATATATATGAAATTGCAGGAAGGAAAAATACACTTTTCTTCCCGCTCAAAATATAAGGAGTAGGCAAAGGCAAACGGATGAGGGCCCCTGCTGCTGGGGACTGGAGCAGGAGGGAAAAGCCGTGAGCACAGCATGCTGGCCAATGAACAGCTGCACTGACTTCGCATTTCTAACAGAGATGCTCCCAAGTCTGAGAGGCTGCGTCAGTTTATAGCGATTACTAAAAGTCCAAATCAAGGTAGAACTGGTGAGACCGGCTTCCACTCATGACTCTCTACTCCAGGAAGACCCAACTAGCCTGTCCAGGCTAGAGCTGAGCTGCAGGGATTTCTGAAGCTCCTAAGACCACTTCCTCCATGACCTCTCTAGAAAGCTTCACTACCCCCTGGCTTCAAGAGACCCAAAGGTCCTCTCTAAGCTGAGAGGACATGGGGCTTACCTAAGCTGTGGATGATTCCTTTCTAGACCGTGTATTGGCTTTGAATTGATTTAACGCAATATCTGAAACTAGGTCATGAGAAGGGAAGGGGTCTGTGCTTTTGGTTCCCAGTAGTGGAAGTTGGAAGTCCAAAAGGAAGAGACATAATCAGTTCAGCTTCTGGGGAGGGTCCTCTTGGCTGGAACCCCACATGGTGGACAGTACTGTGGAGACATTGCACACAAAAGGAGAGATCTCATGACAAGACAGGAAGCCAGAGGAGCTGGCCATCAGCCTTGACAAAACCTCTCTTACGGTTTGAATGTGACCCCGAAGGCCGTGTGTCAGCTCGTGGCATTACTGGGATGTAGTAGAACCTCTAGGAAGAAGGTCACTGGGGGACTGTTCTTGTAGCACCCCATTTCTGCCTTGGCAGAGGTCTAAAAGCGATGGAGCCAAGTGCCCACAGACTGAAGCCTCTGAAATGGTGAGACAAAGCAAATCTTTCCCCCATCTAAGTTGTTTTTCCCAGGGATTCTTTTCTGGGACAGAAAGTGATGAACACTTTCTTATGCGAATGAACCAGCTCCCCTGAGAGGGTGCTGTATCAATTTCTCCAGAGAGTGCTACCTTCAGTGCTGTATCAGTTCTCCCGAGAGTGAGACCTGCGATGTCACTTCCCATTAATCTCTCCCTCTTACAGACTCAGCCACCTTTCACATTGCCACCCTGGGGACTAGACTCCCAACCCCTGCAGGGCACACTCACCCTTAGCAGCCAGCCATTTTCCTACTTGAAGGAGACATTGTAGGAACGAGATAGGATAACCGAGATAAAATGCTTAGCTTAGTAAAAATGCTTAACAAATGGCGCTTCTTCCAGTTATTATCTTATTATCCTATATTATAATCTCATTATCCTATATTATCATCTCATTATCCTAGGGAGTAAGCTGATTCCAAGTAATTATCAAAAGGGATGATAAAGTGATGACCTAAGCAGTAAGAACCCTCATGGAGGCACGGGAGATGTGCTTCTCCCGTTTCGGGGGTGTGGGTCGGGAGCATCTGTTTATGGAGAGGACATTTGGCTTACAATGCTCTCCAAGCTCCTAGGTGGGAGGTGGAGGTACTCAGAAGAGGGAGGCCATTCCCCTTAGCTGCCAGGTACCGATGCCAGGGTGCCAGGGTGGTCCAGACATGCAGAAAAATGCTCTTGCACTAGATGCATTTCCCCAACCCCAGAAGGAGCAGAGATGGATGCTAAAAGTGTCTTGGAAGAAATCAAGAGAAAATGTTCATAATAGCAGAATTCTCACCCAGATCTTTCAGAGAGAAAGAGCAAAAAGAGCCCTGGACCTCAGGCCTGCTCTGGGCGGGGGCAGTCAAGAGATGGGGAAGAAGAAGTAAAGAAAGATGAGTGGGGTCTACTTATAAAATACAACACACTTCCTCTCCTGTCTGGGGAGGCAGCTGATGCTACAACAAAGGAGCCAGAGGGTGTGCCAGGTGGCAAAAGAGGTCACCCAGAGCCACAAGCAGGGGCAGGGATGCCCACGTGTGTCATCAGCAACCCACAGCATCTATGACTGAAGACTGCATCCCCAGAAAAAAAAAAAAAACTAGAGGGAGATTTTTATGCAGTGGTGGTGGTACAAGGCCAAGTGTGTCAGGGGTCACCCTGGCAGACACCCTATTGATCAGAAAGGCCAGAGCTCAGGCTACCTAGAAGCTCCAGGGGTGAGCTCCACTAAATGAACTCCCAGTGAGCCTTCCTGGGAGGGACTCCGTGGTATCGATGGAAAATAGACTGGAAACCAGACTCCAATAGTCTGATGTGGTGGAGGGACCCATATAGAGTGATAGATTAGCCCTTCTGCCTTCAGCGTACAAACTGAAGTATTCAGAGCAAAGGACATCATGTTCCAGGGGGACAAGGACATGGCAGACAGCAGAGAAGATAAACCGGAGAGTCTGCAGCGGCCTGGGTCCCAAGGGACAGTCTGATGAGCCAGGTCCCAAAATGCCAAGGGAGGAATTCCCTTGAGAGGTGGTCCCACACTGGCCAGCAAGCCATCCCAGCCAAGCGGCTTCACAGAGCTCATTCCTGCCGGTTCTGAGGAGCACCCTTTCTTAAGACGCCCGCTTCACATCTGCCAGGAACTTGTCACAACACGCTGATTGGGTTAGAACCAAGACATTTCACTGCCACCTGCTTGGAAACTGTCACAACAAATGGCTCGTGTGTACAGTGTCAGCAGAGGGAGACGTGGCCTTGTGCCAGGGCAGAGGTACCTAGCAAATTCAATTGCTTTGGAACTGCCTTTAGGAGGGAGGCTGCCTTAAGACACCAAGTCCTGCATTGAGTCCGGTATGGGGCAAGAAGATGGGCTTCTCATATAAGCTCAAGGCTTGGAGGAGGCCCGGTTGGGCCAGGGTTCTATTGCTTTTTGTCCTCTAATCTGTAGACCGGTTTCTCCAAAGGAACTCTGCCACACAGCCAACAGGCATGTGCCATTCAATTAAGCCAAGAGAGACATTTAAAGAGAGAATAGTTGCTTGGACTTGTTTGCAGTGTTCTGTTAAAAAGAAAAAATCTGGAGAGAGAAAATATGGCTCCAGGAGCAGAATTAATAAAAGCATGAGGAGGCGGGTGCGGAGTTCTCTTGGACGCCAGCAAACGTGTTTACTAAAGCAACAATCAATTTCTATGGCTCTCTGTAGTTTCCAAACCCTTTAATATCTACTCCAGTGTTCCATTCATAGAATGCGTCTCTGGGAGAGACGGAGTGGGTGTGATCCTTCTTTTTCAAATGAAGAAATTATGAGGCGGTTCTGCGTGGCCCATGCTGCGTGTTTAGAGGGCCATACATAAGAACTCAGTGACCTCCAGGGAGTCTCTGGCTCTAGTAATGTAAGCAATGGGGGATAGATAAGAGCTGAAGAATGGCCTTTTGACTGGAAACAAAGCAAAGAAACCCAAATGAATGGACAAAGCTGAAAAGAAAATATTTCCTTTGGTGAAATGACCTAGTCGATTAGGTTGACCTCATTGAGGACAACTTGGGGTGCAGCGGGGTGTTGGTAAACCTCCAATGCAGACCCGCATCAGAATGGTGCCGGAGTAAGCTGGAACGGAGTGAGAGAAAGGTCACAGGGTAGGACACGGAGTGGACGCCATCTGTCATTATGCAGTAGAAGGAGCACATGCTGTAGAGCTGAAGTCTGAGCCAGTCGACTGAGAGAATGTGGCGCCCTCTATTCCATCTCCCTGGGTCTGAACTGACCCAACTGTTAAATGGGGCAGCCGCTGTCTACTTTAGTAATTCATGTGAAACACGGCATGCGTTGTCCTGGAAAATATTGAAAACGCAATAAAGCAAGCATGGTGGCCGGCCGGCTCCTGAAAACTCAGTCACTGGCATTATACATCAGCCAGTTCTCAACAGAAGACACTGTGTGTCCCATGGTGCTACCTGGAGCTCAGGAGCAGCGAAGCATAGGGAACTGACCGTGCAACTGCTGTGCACCTGGCCTCGTTCTTCAGTCGCTGTTTCCTGAGCTCATTCACTCACCCATTCATCCATTTATCCGTTTATCCCCTCAACAACTGGGGCACTGGAATTCACATGGTCCCACTCCCTGTGATAGAAGTTACTGATGCTCAAAGGGATTTTAAGCTCTTTTCTCTTTCTAGGTACATTTCTTTTGAAGTGGGGCTTCTCTAGGTGCCTTGCTTTGGACATTGAAATGTGAATAAAGTTAATAAATGTGACTGCTGGACAAAATAATTTGGGGAATTAAGCAGAGACCCTCAAACTCTCTTCCTAGGTCAGAGTAGACTTCAGAGCCTGGGCTTGTGATATAGAATGGCAGGCAAAGGCTCCATTGTCAATGAGGTCCTTGAGTAACAACAAAGAATACAACTCCATGGTAGGTCACATTAATTTAGAACACAGGAGAAAAAGTAGTCTTTGATATTTTGAGAACTGCTATATTTGGTGGGGGCTATTTGTTACTGTACCATACTCACATTTAGCTGACTAATATATCCACTCTAATTTTCATTTATTTAGTGTGTTTTTAAAAAGTACTTCAGAATATATGATACTTTCAGGGGCGGAGAAACAATAAGGAATGAAACGGACTTAGTTTATGTTCTTACAGAGATGAAAGTCAGGTGGAAGTGGGGTCCAGACAAATTTGTAGATCCATATTTCAGTTAGCACATACTGTAGGGAAAAATAAAGCCAGTTAAGAGGCTTGGGGAAGATCTTCTCTATGCAGCAAGTAGAGAAGTCCCTCTGAGACAATGACAATGTCACAGGTATCTGGGTGAAGTAAAGGAGTCAACTGTCCAGCTACCTGGAGAATCTTCCAAAGAGCAAAGAGTGAACACAAAGGGCAGAGGTCAATGCAAGGCTGCATGCAGCAGCTGTGGAACGCACACCAGTGGGGCTAGGCCCGAGCAGAGAGCAAGAAGATAAAAGATGAGGTCACAATCAAAACTCATGGCTGAAAAAAAAAAATCCCAAGGAAGCCATGGCACGTTCTAGAATGCAGAAAGAACTACAGGTCAGTAAGAAAAGGGCATCAAATTTCCAAAAAAAACAGGCAAAAGATCTGAATGGGCAATTTGCAAAAGCAGGTGTTTAAATTACCAATAAAACCAATGCAATTTTCAGATGCTATTATTCCTCAGGAAAATGAGATTTCAAACCCAAATAAGGCAACAGTATACATTCCAAGAATAACTAAAAAGCCTGAAAAAAATGCCCGGTGTCCGGTGTTTAGGAGAACATGAAGCAAACACCACTTTCACCTTTTGTAGGAGTGGAAAATCATGCACGCACCCTCTGTGGTGCTCCCAATAAAAGCCGAAGTTCTAGCAAGCAGAAGCACCATGCCTAGCCACACACCCAAGGGGGGAAACGCACACAGCCCAAAGCTGCACACAGCAGGAATGGCCACCAACAGGAGACACAGAAACCAACTGTGCTTTGTTTCCACAACAAAAAACTCAGAGCAACAGGAAGAACAGGGCATTAAAAGAAGGCAAGCCTCCTCTCCACCTCCCGCTGCGCACACACACCCTGAATTATGTGGAATGATGTTTAACTCAGAAAAAACCCACTGTTCTCCAGCCTTAAGATCTGGGCACTCACTGAGTAAATTGTGAGTTTGTTGTGAAAAGCGAAGGGGGGGGGGGAGGGAGGGATGGAGTTATTAGAGAGAAAAACTTGGGCTCTTGTTCTAGAAAGGAGGAAGAGCCCCCGGGATGTTCTTAGGGCAGAAGTGTGATGAGACTAGGCTCAGGAAAGACAGTTCTGTGTGTGCGCAGTGGTAGTATCCAAGTGGGTTGGGTATAAACAGAATGGCTGCAGGAGTTGAAGGTGACCTCTTTTACCAGGTGAAAGAGCAGAGGTCAGATCTTGGGTGAATGGATGCAACTTGAGAAGGCAGGATTGATGGGGCGTGGGCCTAGAAGGGGCCAAACCAAACACACACACTTTGGTAGAAGGTGGCTGCCAATTTCCAGGCTGGAAAGGACCAAAGGAGGGGCAGCCTGGGAGTGAGGAGACCAAGAATTAATTGAAAGTGAAATTTTGAGGAACCTATTTTTTAAATATTGTTTTTATTTATTTTTGAGAAATATTCGTGCATTTTCTTTTTATATTTTTTAAAAAGAAAACAAACTATTTTTTTTCATTTTACATACCAATCCCACTTTCCACTTCCTCCCCTCCTCCCATTCTCTCCACCTCCCCCATGCCTACTCCATTCCTCATCCAGTCTTTAGAAAGGGTAAGGTGCCTTAGAAAGGGTAAGGCACATTGCTTTGAGGAAGGTCCAAGGCCCTCCCTACTATATGTAGGCTGAGCAAGGTATTCCTCCAAACAGAATGGGTTCCAAAAGTCAGTACAAGCAGTAGGGATAAATCCTGGTGCCACTGCCAATGGATACACAGTCTGCCCCAGCTATACAACTGTCACCCACAATCAGAGGGTCTAGTTTGGTCCTATGCTGGTTCCTTCCATGTCTGGCTGGAGTTGGTGAGCTCCCATTAGCTCAAATAAGCTGTTTCAGTGGGTGTCCCCATCATGGTCTTGACCTCTTTGCTTGTATTCTCCCTCCTCCACTCTTCAGATGTCTCTACCTCTGTTTCCATCAGTTGCTGGATGAAGGTTCTATGGAGACATTTAAGAGATTTATCAATCTGACTACAGGGCAAGGCCAGTTTGAGTACCCTCTCCGCTATTGCTTAGGGTCTTAGCTGGGGTCATCCTTGTGGATTCCTGGGATTGCTCCAGTGCCAGGCTTCTTGCTAGCCCCATGATGGCTCCCTCAGTCAAGATATCTCTTTCCTTGCTCTCTGTCTCTGTCCTTTCCCATCTCTACTAGCCAGTTTCCTCAAATTCTTTGAGATACCTATTAACTCATCAATAAAATACCAAACTATTGAACAATTGAATTTAGATTAGTAAGTGGCAAACATCCCATAATTCTAAACACTACCACCACACAGATTCACACACATGTGTTTATATACATGCACACTATATATGCTCACATATACACATGCATATTCTCTCTCTCTCTCTCTCTCTCTCTCTCTCTCTCTCCCTCTCCCTCCCTCCCTCTCATTGGCTTAAACAAGAGAAGATGGCCCTCTCCCCTTCATTTTATTCTTTAAAGAAACATACTTCTTATGTGTTAAGTCTCAATTGACACATAATCATTCCATATTTATGGGGCAAAACATAGCATTCCAAAACATGTATGCAGCATGCAAATGACCAGAATACGGAAGCTGGCACGCCATTCCCTTTGGTAGTCATTACTTCTGCATGTTGGGAAACAGTCAAACTCCTCCCTCCCCACTATTTTGAAATACACAGTAATTGTCTACAAACAATTTCATACCGGTGTTCTGCACTACAGAACATTAGACACTCTCCTCCTACCCGGCTGCATCGCATGAAAAAGCAAATCTTAAGGGTTCCTTTAATCTGTTTCACCTGCTCCGGGAATCATTGGACTGAGCACACATGCTGTCAGCCTGGAAAATAGCCAGATTTGAAAGGCAGATTGCCTCGCTCAGCTGGTAACTGCACTCTTTCTGGATCTTCTTGGTGCCCTGGTGTCACCTGGGCTGTCACAACAGGGGCCACCGTCCTGCATGCCCACTGCTAACACCCTGTGGCTCTGCTATACTGTCACGGAGGACCGGGCTGCCCGGCCAGGCCTGTGGTCCTCGGCCTGTCAGAACAGATAGCCTCTGTGCCCTGTGTGGAATAAACCCGTCGTTAGCGAGCCTCTGTGGATATGTGCAGGACGGGGGAAATGTCATTTTGGTAAAGGCCTCAATTAAAGAGACGAAAAGGCTTAGTGACAATATTAAATATTCCAGTTTCAGGCCATTAGGAGCTGTCATACCGGGCAGTAGAGTCACCCGGGGCCTGATTTTCCACACCGGCTTTGCCCCTTGCGAGATGCTGTGATTTCTCAGATGTTGACTGTTATTTCTGAGCGCTTGTTTCTGCGCTTGTCAGTTGACCTGAGACTCAGATAGGCCTGTGGTCAAGATCAAAGGAAATGTGGGTGGCTCTTTCGAGGATTCTGGGTTGTGGGAAACGTGCCGAAAATCCTTCTTCGGGCCTTCTCCTACCCCGGGGAACGGGAATACAACTGCATCCTGTTAACATCAAGAAATCATCTTTGCTCTTCCATTTTTATTGTTAGAGTTTCAGACCCTGGCAGTATAGTCGGGCTGTCTGCTGAGGCCCACCACCCACTGCAGCTCAAGCGTCTGCTCTGGTTCTTGCACTGACCCTAGGCAGCCACAAGAGGGCAGTATGTCACCGGGTTGCAATTTTATACCCCGGAACTGGCTCAGGGAATCTACCAAGGTCAATTCCCGGGGATCCTTAAACTTGGGCACCCAGTGATGCCAGAGGGCTGTGAAGCCCCAACTAAGACGCCTCTTCCAGGGGACCTTTACGTGGTACCTTTCAGGCTGAACGCAAACTGACCCTGCAATACATTTTATCTATGTTAGGTCTCAAACCCAGGCTGAGGTGCCTGTTAACATCGAAGCAGACCTTGTTTATTTGCCATTCACTCAGCATAGCCGGTATCTGTTATGGAGACTTCTTGGCTGGCATACCTGGATCCCTACCTTAAACTCTTCAGCCCATGGACTGGGCCGGACACTTGGCCAGCTTCTTTGTCTCTATATAACCCAGTCAGATTGGCTATGCTACTTTCTTGGCCTCCTGGTTCGCTCCTGGCCTCTTGTCCTCTCTTCTCCCCTCTCCTCACTCGGCTGGTTCTGTCTGATGGTCAGGTTCACTCTGGACTCTCCCAGATGCCTCTGCCTGTGCTCTCCCTTCTATTATAATAAAAACCTCAATCCCTAGGGAGCAGTCACGTCATCCTTTTCCTTCTTGGTTTCCCCAGTCAATCTGGAGGAGGGAGAGGCTGTGTTCCAGACATTATCATTTGCAATTGTGTGCTTTTTAGGAACCCAGAATCACCAGATGAGAAACTGGCCAAGCTTCCTTGGGAGCTATCTTGAGAAAGTTATGTAGAAATGGAGGCAGGGGAAAGGGAGGAAAAGAGGAAGTAGAAGAGAGAAGAGAGAGAAGGGAAGGGGCTGAGAGCAGAGGAGAAGTGAGGAAGGGGAGACTCAGCTGTCTAGCGCCCCAATTGTCTTTCAGCCACAGCTGCCAGAGAGACCCAAGCAAACCCAGCTGAAGAGCTGCCCAGCGGAGCCCTGTCAACTCACAGGACTAGGAGAGCGTGTGACAAGGTGGCCATCATCCTGCAACAGTAAGATGGTAAACAGGCACGGGTAGCCTGCATTTTAATACCCGGGTCATTCTCTGCAGTCTTGAAGGGGAAAGCAGAAAGTTCCGCAGGTCCTCAGCCAGTTTAACCTGAAATCCAGGTCCGCCAGTTCCATCGGGGAGCCCTGGGCCAAACAAACCAAGACACCCCTGTTTCATCTCCATTAAATGAGAGAAATCCAAGTGGAAAGTCATTTGTTAATTGTCAAAATCATTAGGGAAGGTGGGACTTTCTCCTGCGCTCACTGCAGATGACCTCAGGTCAGGTAGGAGGCCCAGGGATATCTGGGCTGCGAGCATCTTCCAGTGTACACACAGTTTTTGGCAGAATAAGTAAATAACATTATATATCACGCTTGCCTGCCTGCTACTAATTGAAAAATTGCTCTGATTCATAAATGCAAATTTATTTAAAAGAATCACTGACTCTCCTAGGAGCTTTTTGTCATTGTGTGTTCTCTCAAACAATGAACACCAGCAGGAGCTCCACAGGCAAGCCTATCAGGAATTTCACACTCATAAACAGGCCTCTGACTTAAAAATAGTTGAAGCCCTTCTAGCAATTGAAGTCTACTTTATTAATGAAGAAACTGCAGCTGGAAAAGGAGGGGGCTCACAGGTGGTTGCTAAATATCCTAAATAATTCAGATTCCAAGTTCTCCGCCTTGAACCCTAGATGCAGAGTCTCAGAGCTGTACGCAGGGACCTCCAGGACACAGAGCAGGCCTCTCAGGTCTGCTTCTAAACCAGTAACCATGAGCTGAAATGGCCGTAAATGGTTCGTTTGGGGGTTTTGTGTTTGCATGCCGAGACAAGATCTCACGTAGCTCAAGATGTCCTCAGGTTCACTGTGTGGTTGAGGGTGATGATGACCTTGAATTCCTGACCCTCCTGCCACCTCCTCCAGAGTACTGAGATTACAGGCAAGCATTACCACACTGGTTTTGTGGGGTGCTAGAGATGAAACCCGGAGTTTCACAGGTGCTGGGGAAGCACTCACTAACATGTACTACTACATCTGCAGCCTAATGTGTTTGCTTTAAAATGCTGGCTGTCTAGGGAGGTTCGGTTTCGACTTTCTCCATTCTGAGACTTCCTTCGTTGGTTTAAAGCACACACCAGGATTCTGTAGGCCTGCCAAGCCCTTTCCCTATTTGCCCAGTCATTAGTAAATATTTATGGAGCGTGAAGGAGTTTGGAACAGGCCACTCCCAAGTGCTGGTGACTTTGAGCTGAGGGCATTTGGGAAGCCTCCAGGGAGGCAGGGAAGTCTTTCACAGAGTTCCCTCGCTTGACCTAAAAACAGGGCCTTCCGGGAAACTCACTTACTTCCAGGAATCTGTTCCCCATGACCCTTATCAACCAGAGGCTGTAGGTTAATGCTAGGCACAGCTAGGTCTGTTCCCCAGGGGACAGGTTAGAGTCTTAGAACCTTCTCTCTGCACAACAGACAGCCTTCACACACCAGGTACTTCCTGCCTACACCTCTCCTAACTTGTGTTGACACTACCTTCTCTCCGGAAGCCCAGGCGCTCCCTCATTCCTTCCCACAGCTCAGAACTCAGCATTCATGACCTACCACATACGGCATAGTCCTCAGGACCTTTCTTCACGTCCCAATATGGGACCACCATGCTTGCGCACATCACTGAGAAGTGTGTTTTCCTCCTGTTAATTTGTGCCCTGGAAACTTAAGGTGTTTTTCAGTCAAAGAACTAAAATGAAAGGAAGAAGTCACCTTCACTCCCTGGCCGGCATTTACTTAGGCATCTTTTTGTTGGCAGTCTTTGTCCACTGTGGGCCTACAGGCTAGTTAGGGGAAAGGTAAATGCCTTAGGGTTTCTATGGATGCTACAATCACTGTGACCAATAGACAAGTTAGGGAGGAAAGGGTTTGTTTCCACACTGTTGTATACCACTGGAGGAAGCCAGGAACTCAAAACAGAGCAGGAACCTGGAGGCAGGAACTGATGCACAGGCTGTGGAGGGAGCTGCTTACTGGCTTGCTTCCCCAGGCTTGCTCAGCTTGCTTTCTGATAGAACCCAGGACCCAGTCCAGGTATGGCCCCACCCACAATGGGCTGGGCTTTCCCCTGTGATCACTGATGGAGAAAATGCCTTATAGCTGAATCTCATGGAGGCATTTCCTCAGCTGAGGCTCCTTCTCTGATGACTCCAGCTTGTGCCTATTTGACACACACAAAACCAGCCAATACAACCAATGCCTTTGTCAACTTGACTCACAAATACATCACTATTCAAGCTACAACCCTTCCTTTCTTATTCATCACCAAGATGTCACATTAAAATCATAACTTAAAAAGCCACACAGCCTTCAAATTCAAATTCCAGTCCCTTTAAAATAGCCAATCTTTTAAAAGTTCAAGTCTTTCAGCTGTGGGCTCCTCTAAAAAAAAAATCAAAACTGAATACCTTCTTCAAGAGTGAAGAACCAGGGCACTGCCACAATCTGAACCAAGCAAACTCTAACAGAATACATAACCCCATGACCAGCTAGCTGGGATTCATTCACCATCGTCTGGACTCCTCCAGAGGGGCCCGGGCACTTCTCTGCCCTGACACCTGCAGCACACACAGCTTGTCTTAAGTCCGGCTGGTTTCACTGCTGTTTCTGTCCTTGGTGGTCATTCCATGGCACTGGCCACTCGGAAATACCAGGGTCTTCTGCTGCATCTGGGCTGCACTTTCACCAATAGCCTCTAGAGGCTCCCTTCATGGTGCCAAGCCTCAATTTCTCTGCATGACCCCTTCAACCCTGGACCCTCAACTGCCACCGAGGCTGCACCTTCACCAACGGCCTCCCCTGACCTCTCACAGTGGCAAGCCTCAGCTGTTCTCCGTGACCCCTTCATGCCTTCGAAACCAGTACCACGTGGGTGATGCTTACACTCTCCCAAGTTCTGCTGCCAACATAAAGCCACAGCTTCTCTGTGCTCTCAGGGAACACTTCCCCGAAGATTTTACCTCATCTCTTCTTAATCACTGCTAAATTTCTTAGCTCCAGCTGACCAACATCAGTTGTCCCAGTAAGGTAATGGTACCACTTTAGTAGTTCTGGGATCTCGTTAATCACAGTGGATTCTTCAGCCCCAGCTAACCAGAACCACAGGATCTTAATTCCCAGTAACAAACGGCCATGATAGCCTTTAAACTTCCCTCTGAAACTCCACAAGCTCTGCCTCCATCTCCTGAGCTGCCCTTAACATTCTTATCTTCCAAGCTCCCATAGAACATTCCACAGAGCCCTTAATACTCAATGGCTTTTCAAGCTTAAAGTTCCAAAGTCCTTCCACAGTCCTCCCCAAAGTACGGTCAGGTCTGTCACAGCAATACCCCACTACGCTGGAACCAATGTGTCTTTGTTAGGGTTTCTATTGCTGCTGCCAAAAACAGTGACCAAGAAGCAAGACGGAGAGGTTAATTCAGCTTGTTCTTCTACGTTGCTGTATATCCGCTAAAGTCGGGACAGGAACTCAAAACAGAGCAGGACCCCGGGGGCAGGAGCTGATGCAGAGGCCACGGAGCGGTCCTGCTTTCAGCCTGCATTCTTATAGAACCCAGGACCACCAGTCTAGGGATGGCACCACCCGCAATGGGCTGGGCTCTCCCCCATTGGTCACCGATTGAGAAAATGCTTACAGCTGGATCTTGTGAAGGCATTTCCTCAACTGGGCTCCTTCCTCTCTGATGACTCTAGCTTGTGTCACGCGGACACATAAAACCAGCCAACACTGTAAATAAACAGAAAGTTAGGATACAATAAGTGATTTGCCATGGTAGAGGTTGCTACCGGGCACCGTGTGGGTGCACATGCGCTCTGTCTGCGCGCTTAGGTCCCCCGACGCCTATTCAGCCATCCGGTCCCTTCTGCAGGTTTTGCTGCTGCTGGCTCACAGTCACAGCATTCAGAAAAAAAACACTGCCAGGCTCCTGGCACTGAAGATGCGACTCCAAGTCCTTGTGGAGCATGCGCCCAACATCAGTGATTGACCCGTCCCCAGGTGGGGCAGCATCTGCCGTGTAACTGACATCCCAGAGGTCTCTGATGGACCCGGCTGAGTCTAAGACTTCACTCTACTTTGGGCTCACCCCCTTCCTTGGCCTTCTCCTTTAAGGGTGGGCCCCTGTGACCCTGTTTAACAGCAGAAGAAAAGCACAATATGTGAGCATCGCCCTTCCTCTCCCAGGTCTCTGTTGGGACATCCTTTCTCCCTCACGGCTATTTGTCTGCCTGACCTTTCCTTGGAGACCTTATCACGGACGAAATTGGTTTCCCCTCTGGATGTACTATGATTTAAACTCGGAATTCACCGACTGTGATGGGGTCTGTCTGCAGAGTGTGGTATGTCTGGCTGTTAAGGAGCATCCACAGTGCTGGGAAGCATCTGTAAAGGGAGTGAGAGGCAGGAGTGACAGCTGCGGAGATGTGAGTTAGGAGGGAAGACATCCTGGCAGCTGATCCCGCTAACTGGGAAGATGCAGGGAGAACATTGATGAAGAGTTCTGTGCAGGAGGATGTGGGGGTCTGCAGAGAAGCTTGGGGTGTCCAATCATAGATGCATCAGGATTTCTGAAGCTGACTCCCAAAACGGGATTTCCAGTAGTGGGGTGCAAATCTGCATCCCAGAGCCCTGAGTCTTTGCCGTGCCCCCCCCCCAACAGCAACAGTGTGATTGAACTACACAAATTCAATTTCGTTAGCCTCACTGTAGAAAAGTTACAAACAGGAAGAAGATACTGTGTATTCGGTGAGGTTCTAGACCTTTTTACATGGCTTCTTGTGAAAGGTTTGTCTATAAAGTGTAGCTCCTGGAAGGCCGAGCCCTGCCTCTGCTTTCTGACCAAGGCAATCTGGCCTTTGCTGTGAGATAAGACAGCACAACCTCCCTTATGGGATGTGCGGCTGAATAGGTGGGTGGGTGAGTGGGTGGGGTTGAGTGTGGGGTATCAAAGAGCTAACAAGTCAAGAAATCAAGTCAGCTCCAGGAAGAATGCTCTGGGGGAGGAGTCTCCTCATCATACCACTTGGGCCAGTGGTATTGGACCAGTTTTACAGGAAAGCAAACTGAGGCTTCCTCCAAGGGGTTAAGAAAGTTGACCCAAACTGTGTGACTGGTTCTGTTCTAGAAACATCATCGCATGCCTCCCGTGTCCCTGTTGGCAAGGGACAGAGTTGGGTGTCAACAAAGCCTGTGAGCTTTCACACATGACTGCCTCACTCTAGAAAGAAACCAAGATATTCCATTTTAATTATTTTATTATATGAAGGGATATTCAGTGCTTTGGGGGTAATTAACAGATTTAAATACAGGCTCGGGAGGGACAGTCTATGAGTTCAAAAGAGTGGCTTCCAATTAGCGCCTGTATAGTTTACCTGTGGACGAATGACTTCTAAAGACTCTGTTTAAGAAAAAGGTCCTCTCGCCTTGTTTGATAGGCTAAATATTTCTTTTGAAACTGTGTCTGTTCTATTAATTTGCTTAATAGACTTTTGACTTTGATTTCCAGGAGAGACAAGGCTCCGGGGACCTCAGATCTCAAATTCTTGCTATGACAGTGAGGTCTCGTTAATGAGGACTAATTGTTGGAGGATAAGGCTGAGTTACTGAGGAGTCAGAACAGAAAATCTGCCGCACCACTCTGTCATGTTGAAGCCATCCCATCATTCAAACCGGCTCGCAGACCTCATCCATCCATCTCCGCATACAGCAGACCCCGGCTCGCAGGAATAGATGTGCTCGATCTAAAATTATCTTATTAACTACTTGAATGTAAATGAATGATTTAAAAATGCTGGAAGGGACTGAAAGAAATGAGTTCTTCTAGATGCTGGGAACATCAGTCCCTCAATCTCTCTTACCTTATTAATTTGTTTCCCAAACATTTTGTGGAGTCGCTGCAAGGGAGATTTCCTGCAGGCATGTCCTGAACTCTGGAGGGTCTGAACTCAGTCTCCCCATTCCCTGTTTTTTTTTTTTAACCCTTTCTCTTTTGGCATCACTGATCATGACTCTGTACAGCATCCCATTTCTATGTCGTTATTGAAGATGGAGTGAACTCAGAACAAGAAATGGGAACCAGACATCAAAGCTGACAATCATGCTCCATTCTGCCTGTCTTCTGTTTCCTGTCAGGGGGAGCTGGACAGGCTTTCTCAGCCACAAAAGGGACCCAGCTCTTACGTGAACAGGGTTTCTCCACGGTACCCATGGCAACAATCCCAGGATCTGGGTCTGCATCATTCATCCAAACATACTGGTCCATGTCTGGCTCCCCTCTTCCCGTGCCTATTCGATGCCCACCCCAAGCAGGTGAGAGATAAGACCCTCACTCTGCAACAATAAATTCAAGAGACTAGCAAAAGCAAAATAGTTTTTTTTTTATTTTTTGATCTGAAAGAAACAGATGGTAACCTAGCAAGAAGGGCTGGTGTCCTGATTTATCACAAAACAGTGGTTTTCAGAGTCCCTGATCATTAAACATTCCCGTCCTCTTCCTCCCTGCACTGGTGCTCCAGAGAGTCACAATCTTCGCATTTATCTGGCATAGTCCACACCTCAAACCCTCCATCTGATTGGTTCAGGACACAGAGGTTATCTAATGCATACCCTCCTTTTCGGACCCTGCACTCAGTCACACAGCAGGCTACCAACAATCTTTCAGCCTAAGATGAACTGAGAGCCGAGATGAGCAGTTACCAGCTGCTAGGCAGGGAAGAAGGGGCCCAGTGCCTCCTGTTTGTCTGTGATTCTCTGATGATTCCTAAGCCCATTTCATACTGAAAATGGAGCAGAACGACTTATTTCTGACAATGAAATGCTCAACGATGGCATAAAGGCAAGTTGACAAGCTGAATGAGAGAGTGAACAGGAGAACTCGGAGCTGAAGAAAACAGTCACTGGCATCCATTATCCTAATTGTGATTGATACTCTAGGCAGGAGAAAATGTCCAGCAAGGGGTTGGGGATATTGTTCAGTCAGGAGAATGCCTGCTTATAAATATAATGACATATAATAAATATGATGACATGGGTTCAACACCCCAGGACCCAAGTAACAAAATATCAGGTATAATGGTGTGCATTTACAATCCCGGAGCTGGGAGATAGGGTACCCTGAGATTCACTGACCGGCCAGCCTAACCTACTTGGTGAGAGCCCTGTCTCAAATAAGGTGGACTTCTTTCCAGTATGTGACCAAGCCTAGGAATGGCACCACCCACGATGCGTAGCTCTTCTCACCTCAGTTGACCTAATCTCCAAGGCATACCCAAGACTAACCTAACGTAGCTGACAATCTCTCATAGGTGTACCCAGATCTTCTCTCCGAGGCTTACCCAAGGCTAGCCTAATCCAGATGACAATCTTTCACATGTGTACCCAGAGGCTGGTCTTCCATGTGATTCTAGATCCTGTCAAGTTGATGGGGTTAACCATCACAGACACTGTTCTCCTTATGGCTAATATTGTTATTATTAAAAAAACACGACTGAAAGCAAGCTGGGGAGGAAAGACTCTACTTGGCTTCCACTTACTCAAGCATCCCTCACTGAAGGAAGTCAGGGCAGGAACTCAACTGGGGCAGGAACTTGGAGGCAGGAGCTGATGCAGAGGCTATGGAAGGGTGCTGCGGACTGGTTTTCTCAGCCTGCTTTCTTAGGACCACCAGCCCAGGGATGTTACCACCCACAATAGCCTGGACCTCCCCATCCATCTCTAATTAAGAAAATGCCCCACAGCTAAAATATGGAGGTATTTTATCACCTGAGGTCCCCACTTTTCATGTTTCTAGCTTCTGTCATAAAACTAGCCAGCACAGATACCAAAAGGTAAATGAAGCCTCCAGCTCCCCAAGCCATGTGGCTGTGTCCTCCCAGGGAGATTCACCTCACCCGTCCCTCCAAGCCTACAAAGAACAGGGAGACCTTTCTCCCACAGCACACAGGGAAGCATCTCCCACCAGAATACAGACTCAAGAGGGTAGGGATTCTGCGAGCATTATTTATTCAGCACCTAGAAGAGCACCGGTTATAGGACTAGAATCCTGAACCAGTTGAAGGAACTGTCCCTTGTCCTGCCTTCAATATGTTTCCACACGTTTATAGTCGATGCTCCAGCGTCCAGCTGTGCACACATGCCACCAAGTATGTGGTACCCCTTGGGCAAGGTCTGCCCTAAAAGCAAAAGACCCTCAGAGGCATCTGCCCAGTGCTGGAGCAGATGGGTCCTTTGACAGCCTTAGAGGGAGAACGTACTTGTGATGAGACACGGTTCTTTCTTTTCTGTGTCTGTGTGCATGTGAGCATGAACCCTGCAGATGACTCATTAACCTTTGTGCTTAGCACTTCTTAGTTTTCATGCTCAGTGTTGTCTCCTGGGAAGCTCTAGCCTGGGATTAGGCTGTTAGGATATTGAACCCCCCATTGATGTCCCTGAGAGTGAGGGAGACGCTGGACGGCAGATATCCCCAATACAAAGGCTTTGCCATCTGAATTTGCCTTCCTTGTACTCATATTCTGAAGTCTTGGACTATGGCTCTTGTACTTTCTAGATACCTGGGTTTGTCTCTCCAGGCCTCGGATGACTTATCAGCAAGACGGGGCTGGCGACCTTCCCCATGTCCGTCGCTAAGGGCCTGCTGTGTTTTCTGTATCCACCTCTCCCTTCCACACCCAGCTGAGTTTCTGGGGATCCTCTCTCTGCCCTGGGAACTGGCGAAACTTCCATCTGATTGAACACAATTGTCTTCCTCTTTCCCTGAACCTGAGAAAGGAAAGCAGCTGGAGAAGTGGTCACCTTGAAAATGCTCTCCCTTTAGCCATGGCCAGAGACAAACGCCCCAGGTGCCCCCAGCACTGTCCCACAGGGACAGACTTCGTTCCCAGCAGTGATTGACTGCTTGTTCTCTTTCCTCCGTCCTTCACGAAGCCTCCAGACTGTGCCCTCCTTCAGTTTTGGTTGGGGATTTTGAATGTGATTTTACAGAGAACATGGAAGCAATCCGAAGGAGACTCTGCTGTCCTTTCTCCCGGGGAGGTAACAGCGGTGTCCTTTTGTGGGCTTGCCCTCTTGCTGCAAAGACAGAGTGGTCTGAGCTCCAGTCTTGAGGCCTGCCCTTCTCTGTATAGTCTGGTTTTCACGCCCTCAACTGTAAGATTGTTGCCTCTGCAGTCTTCATGTCTCCCTGCATCATTCCTGTGGTCACCCGGGGTCCCTTTCCCTCAGTCCTGGATTACTGCCATCTGCTTACTTCCTACCAATCCCCACACTTGGCTCACTGCTAAGACTAAATTGTGTCCCCCCTCGGAATCCTTATGGAAGCCCCTACCCTTGGCGGGACTGTGTTTGCATATGGAATCATTAAGGAGGTAACTAAGTGTCCCGGTAAAAACGGTAAGAGACCAGACCTCAGATACCCCTATCCCGGTGTGTGTGTGTGTGTGTGTGTGTGTGTGTGTGTGTGTGTGTACACATGGAAAGGGCCACATGGGGACACAGCAGAGCACCTTGATCCCAGATCTCCAACCCTCTGGACTGTGAGAAAACACATCACTGTTTAATCCATGCATGCTGGTATGGAGTTACAGTAGCCAAGCCAACACAGTCTCTGCACCTGCCTGCACCTTATTTCTTTCTAATCCTTAGAGCTTCTGCGACGGCGCCTCTTTGGCGCCACCTGCTGTTCTATTGCTCAGGCTGCCGCTGTGGGCCTCGCCTCTCTACAAGCCTCTCTACAATGGTCATTTAAACCCAAATTCCTCTATCAGTTAACCAGACTATCATATCTAAAATAGTGTCTCCCACTCTCCACCATCCAGATATATCTTATCCCTCTTCCTGGCCTGCCTCTTCCTAACGTTGTATGCCTCTTCTCATTCCCTTGGCAGAGAAGAGCAGCTCCAAGAAGGAATGTGCCCTCTGCTCTCTTCCTGCCAGAGCAGAGCCTGGCAGATGCCGAGAGAGCCCTTCCTTTGTAAATTAATGGATAGTGCCCAGGGTGAATTACTACTGTCCTGTGCAGGTGCTATGTTATTCCTGAGCCCTAGCTCGGGACTCATGATGAAGAGAAGATGGGGGAAGTGTAGCAGGCCCATGCTGGTAGTGTGTTTCCAGTGGATCATAGAAATTACTGACCACAAGGGCTTCTGTGGCATATGGTAAAGCTCCCGACTGATTCATGAAGTCCTCAAAAACGACACCATCTTAGCTGGATTGTTCTGCCCCGCCGTGGGCCATCTCTGTTGACTTGGAGAATCTCCCTCCCTGTGTTCAACTCTGCTCTTTTGTATTGGCTCGGGAGTCCTGGTCCTGTAATCAAAAGCCACAGCTTACGAGCCTTCCTGCCTCAGGAAACACTGCCATCCATGCTCATCTTCACAACTCAATGTCTGTTCCTTAAGTTCCCTTTAGGAGGAATGAATGAGTGAATGAATGAGTGAATGAATGAGTGAGTGAGCGAGCAAACAAGTGAGTAAATAAATAAGAAAATGATCTCAAGATTCTCATGACCACAGTGAGCCTCCGTCCTCTGCTGGTCCAGTAACTTTACTTTTAAGTGTGCTATCCAGAACATCTCTTGGAATTCTTGTATCTCAGTCCCAGATCTAAGCAAAGGAATGAGGGCTGGACAATCGCGTTAGATAAATGCTTGCTGGCTGCAGGAGTGGGCGGAATTTTGCTCTCAATGGGTGTGCTGGACTGGGGTTGCAAGAGGGCCGCTGGGGGAATTTATTTTTCCTCCTGTATTGAGAGAAGAGATTATGAAGTCGAAAATCACCCTGCTATCGCAGAGGGAAGTGGGGTCTTAGCTGGGTCATCCCAATGCTTGAGGCAGTGATATAAACCCAGCCTGGTATAATTCCCTCCCTGTGAAATTATTAAAATCCCACATTTTATCATGCAGACATTTGGGAAGTAAATGCATTTTCTATTGCTACTGACCTTAATGTCCCTCCCTATCCTACACTCAGCCAGGGCCATCCACTGCCATGCGCTCAGCTGCCCTAGCTGAGACAGCTCCAGCCTCCCCTGTCCCTTGCCTGTCCCAGGAGACGATGAACCCCCTCAGGCACCTGTTTGCTTTCAGGCAAGTGACTTTAGTTGACTCCACAGATGGCTGTTATCTTGAAGTGATTCACTGACTCTATTTAGTTTCTTGCAGTTTTTTTTTTAAGTTTGTTATTCTAGTCTCTGTTATGTGGATGGGTGTCATGCCTGAATGTTTACATACACCATGTGTGCCCGGTGTCCTTGAAGGTCAGAAGAGGGCATAGGGTCCCCTGAAACGAGTTATGAGCTGCCATATGAGTCTGGGAATCAAACCCAGGTTCTCTGGAAGAGCAATGAGTGTTCTTAATCACTGAGCCACCTGCCCAGTCCTAGTTTCTGCTTTGCTTGATTCATTCCAAAGAAAGGCCAGCTTGTTGTTAAGAAGTGAAATAACAGAGAACTCTATCAAGAACACTTTAGTTGTGTTCCTTGCTTCTCCTGCCAATTGGGCTTTCCTTACCAAGATGGCTAGAGAAGAGACATCCCCACCTTCCTGGTGCTAACATAAACACACACAGGGCTGGGTATGTGATCCTGACAGACAGCTAAAGGCCAGAATGGATTAGCCCACACATTTATCCCTGGAACTGGCGTTAACTCACTAAGACTTACACCACAAACAACTTTCAAGTTGATATTTGTGTCTACTGACCAAAAGTTTGACTGGGGCATAGGCGTGTGGGTTAACGGGTTAGACAAGCTGTGATCTTATGTTTGGACACCTCCGAGTGGACTCGTCTGTTCCTCTATTGGTAAGTGTTGAACTCACTCCAGCCACTCTTTCTCTCTGGGCAAACATAAAAGAACTGCAAGCCCCTCTCAGACGGCCACCTGTACCTCTTCAGGTTGTGAGGTAGCATGCCAACAGCAGCTTGTCGACTGAGAGACTTGCTTATTGGATGCTCTGCTCAGCCCGTCAGACTGCTTTCTCAAGGTACAGCTCTCATCCCTGAGGACTAAATGGGCCCTCAGTTCGTTCTTTCTTTAAACTTTCTTTTTATTTATTCTTTGTGTCTTTCACATCATGCCTCCCGATCCTACACATCTCACCTCTCCCAAGAATAAAGCAAAATAAGATTTAAGAGAAAAGGCATTTGTTATAGATTTAGGCCATCAGTGTTCCTCCAAAACTCAAGCGCTAAAGCTGTTACCACCACCCCTTCCTGGCTGCTGTGAGGTAAGCTGCTTTGTTCTACCACAGCCTCCCTGCCAGGAAGCTCTTGCTCTGGCCCAGGCCCAGAAATGACGAAGTCAGTCAACCACGGACTGAAACCAGGGGTCAAAATACATTCACCCTCCTATAAGTTATTCTCTCTGATTCTTGGTGACAACAACAGAAAGTTGACTAACCCAGAATTCTTCAGCCACCGTGATGCGCTTGCCCTGATTGGTTCATGTCTAAGGCGGGAATGAGAGTTCCTAGCAGAAGGCTGGAGGTTTCACAGATTCAACACTGTGCAGTTGAGTCCAAGGAGAACAAAGCTTTGACGATGAAATGCTGTTTTACCAGGAAGAACCAGAGGGGCAGAAAGGGTGGACAGAGTTCAAAATCAAAAGCAAAGGTTAGTCAAAGTTCACATGACGGATGAATAAATAGATCTGAGCGTGTGTTGGCAGAGACCAGTCCCTTAGTTTACGATTCTGCGATGTGATTGTCCTCCGTGTGACCCCTGGCAAAGCCAAGGGAGGAAATCTGAGTCCCAGTCATCAGCATGTTTAAGGGCGGAGATTTGAGTGTGTTGCCCGAGGCTAAGGACATTATGATTCATATCTGGGTACTGTTAGATGCATCTCCCATCCTTAGCTACTCCAGCCATGAACTTGGATATGGTAGAGAATAACACACATAAATTTAACATGCTTCAGCAAGAAGAATATTGCCTCCTGGCACCTGTAGACACACCACTCATGACAAACAATGGCTCAGTGGGTACGGAAGGATAATTCAGTGGACACGCGGTGAGTCCCTGTCTTCTTCTTTTTTTTTTTTTTTGCCTTTTTTTTTATTGAGAAAAGGAAAAAAAAGTTTCAGCCTCCTCCCAGCCTCCCAC
>NC_022014.1:17428949-17452237 GCF_000317375.1 Microtus ochrogaster | reverse complement strand
ATAAATAAGGGTCACGGAGTCTACAATTGGTGAAGCTAAAGAAGCTAAATAAGAAGGTGAACCCAAGGAAAAACATATAGTTATCTTCTTGGCTATGGGAAGTAGACAAAATTGCCAGGGAGGAAAGTGGAATCTTGGGGGTGGGGTGCGATGGGGGTAAGGGGAGATGGGGAGAGAAGAGTCCCTGTCTTCTAAGCCTAGAACAGAGTTTCCGTGGAGATATGTCTGGTGAAGGTCAAGGCTATGCTGGAATCCTCTATTAAGAGCTCACAGTTTGCATCACTGTGATAGACAACACACAGACTGTCAAAACGACCCCTCGATTTAGAAGAAGGAACAAGACATGTATGCCACAAACACATCAGTGGGACAGAAAAAGAAAGACAGCAGAGAGGGGTGGCCTGATAACTTCCCTCAGAGCCAGAAGTGGAAAAGAGATAGGGGTCCAATGTGGTCATTAAATTCAAGTTAAGCTTTAGAGAATGAACTAGAACAGTCGTTCTCAACCTGTGGATCGCATCCCCTTTGGGAGTCGTGTGTCAGATATCCTGCATATCGGATATTTACATTATAATTCACGACGCTGGAGAAGTTGCAGTTATGAAGTAGCAGCGAAAATGATTTTATGATTGAGGTCACCACAACATGAGGGACTGTATTAAAGGGTCATAGCATCAGGAAGGCTGAGAATCACTGGACTGGAATAAGATACCATGAGATAGGAGAGCCAAGTATGCTTGAGGCGGTGGGAACAAGTAGATTTGTGGATAGCTCCTGGCTATAGCAAGGGATGGCAGCAAGGCAGAAGTCAGATGGAGAGCAGCCCAAGAACGCGTCCTCCCTCCTGCTTCAGGGCAGGCTGGGTTGAGATAGATGACCCCTCGCGCATGATATCATTCCAGCAGCACTGTTCTGGGAGTGTTGGGGTGTCCCTCAGTGACTCAGCCCTGTGATGGAGAGTGAGGTGTGGTTTGGGACCAGCTGGGCATGGCTGTCTTTGAGAATGAATCCTTGTCTGTAGGTATCAGTTTGTACGAACACAACCTGCTTTTGCCCCTTCAGTGATGCTCGTTTGCAAGCAGCAAGGAGATGCACATGCTTTCTGAATGCAGATACCCAGACATTCCCACAGACTCCCTCCCAGCACAGCATCCAGCCCTGTACACCGCTTCTGGAAAAGGTGCTCACATTCCCCTGGGGAGTCAGTATGGAGCTTCCTAAGGGGCTACAGGACAGGCCATGGCCATGCAGAAGAGGGAAATAACCTCACTACGTCTCCAAATGCTGTTCCCTGGTTCCCCTGACCATGCCAAGAAGGTCTACCAGTGTGTTTTTCTTGGAAGATGGCCATCTGCTTCGATTTCCAGTTCCTTCTCCTAATGGCAGCACATCCCTGACTGTCTCTAGGTACTGTGCTCCTCATCTGTGAAGTGGGGACCCCAAAATCCATTGTGCCCGTCACACAGGGCTGAGAGGACAATCCCACAGGGTGACAGAGGTGACGGTCAGTGGGTGCTCATGTAGTTCACATGTGTTTGGATCTCTCTCTGACGGGGCTTCAAAATTTTGTGTAATAAAGATTCAAAACTCACACTCTGGAGATTTTTGAGGGGACATAAAGAGAAGTCAGAACTGGGACTAGGTGATGGAGAAGTCCCTGGGAACCTGGGAAGGCAACGAGCAGCATTTCTGGGCTCTGCTTCGAGCCAGAGCTATCCATCTCGGCCTCTAAACTGTTTATGTTTCCTTCTGATAACACTGACAGTACCAGACAATGCAATTTTCTCCTGCTCTGTAGATGCCACAAGCTCAGCCCTGGAGCCAGCCTGGCCAGGCAAAGGCTAGGCAAAGGCAGGCGGCTGCATTGATCCTTGCTTATCTTCAGTCAGCCCCAAGAGTCCATGCTCCTTCCCTGGCCAGTGTTAAAAGAGGGGATCTGTGGACTGATGGATGGAACTGAGCTGAACCAAGAGCCCCTAGGTGGGCATCTAATGATAGGATATGGTGGATTGGCCAGAGTTGTGATGTGAAAGAGAGCATCAGTATTGTCACATTCTCCATGGATAAGGGACGGGTGGTCAAAAGACTGGGCCTGATTGGACGCTGAGGTTATCCAGGTGCCTGTTTTGTCAGCCCTGGTTTGTGCATGAGCAGGTAGGTGTGGAAGCAGACCAAGGTGCAGTAGGAAAGCAAGAAAGGACCTTGAGATGTCTGTCTAGTAGAGTGGCAGCATCCCTGTCCACTCCCTGTGTCTTCTTACACTCCGGCCGCGAGAGGACACTCAGTTCTGTACCCTGGCTTCCCAGGCTCCTACAATCAATCACATCCTGCCCTTGTCACACAGACTGCCTGCCATCGCTTTCTTCCTTTCTTTGTTATTGTTTTGTTTTCAGTGTTGGGGACTGAGCCTAGGACTTTGCATACGCTAAGCAAGTGAGTTACAATCCAGCTCCTCCTGTACTCCTTTTAAGTGGGCTGGCTTCTATCCTCCGAGGCAGTTGAAGCAGAATTATTTATCTGTGTCCCCCCTCCTGATGAGCATACACTAGAACACTGTTTCCTCCCTAAAGTCTTGTTGACATTTTGAGCTCCTATAGAAGGGTCTGGGCGACAGAGTATACTTCGATTAGTATCTTCTACAGTAAGGCTGCCCAGAGTGAACCTGAGTAAAATGCCGATGGCTGTGTGAATAACTGTAAATGGATAGAGTTGGGTGAGAAACACCCCCACCACAGGTTAAAATTTCATATGGCTTTTAGTTTTTTCTTCCTTCCTTTCATTTTTTTTTGATATAAGGCCTTTCTTACTCTTTATCCCAGACTGATCTTAAACGTCTGTCAATCCTCCTGCCTTTGCCTCCCTAGGTGAGACTTCAGTCACGCACCATCATCTCTAGCCAAGGTTTCATACAGAACACTCACTAGAGATAGGATCCACGAGATGGGCAGATGAAGGGGTCTGTCTGGTGGCCACTAGTCACTACTGGGTAAACTTGGCCACCCTTGTCCCATATCTCTAGGTTAAGGATTAATACACAGAAAGGTAAGAAGCTTAACAGGGAGGCCAGGTAAAGAGGCATTAAAAAAAAAAAAAAAGGCTCTGATCAAATTCTGCCATCTTAGGAGGACCATTCCAGCCTTAGAGCCTCAACACTCAGGCTTAACCTGGCAGGAAGATCCCAGCCAAGCCCCAACCAAACGACATGTACAAAACAAGACCTGGAGAGGAAAGAGCAGAAACAGCACCCAGAGTCATTCTGATATATTCCTCAAACCACCCAATTTTAATGTAAAGCTATAAGATGCGGGAAGAGACAAGGAGGTATGGACCATACACAAGGTGGCAGTGGAGAGTGGTGGTGGTGGGGAACAGGAGCAGGAAACAAACAAACAAAACTGCCTGTGAGGAGAACGTCCAAATTAACAGAGAGGAAATTGACGATTTAGAGTGGGTAATATATATTCAGAAATATATATGCATTAATCCTTAACCCAGAGATGTGGGACAAGGGTGGCCAAGTTTACCCAGTAGTGACTAGTGGCCACAAGTAAGACCCCTTAGTGTAGGGGACTGCCATGTTCTGGGCCATTCTGCCCAATTCATGGATCCTATCTCTAGTGACTGTTCTGTGTAAAACCTCTGCTGGAGATGATTGTACATCACAGTACTCCCACCTAGGGATGCAACAACAGAAGAATTGACAGGAGTTTAAGGTCAGCCTGGGATAAAGAGTAAGAAAGATCCTATCTCAAAAAAAAAAAAAGAAAGAAAGGAAGGAAGGAAGGAAGGAAGGAAGGAAGGAAGGAAGGAAGGAAGGAAGGAAAAGAAAAATAAATAAAAGCCATATGAAATTTTAACCTGTGATGGGGATGTTTCTCACTCTGTTTCACCTTCTCTCTCTCTCTCTCTCTCTCTCTCTCTCTCTCTCTCTCTTTCTCTCTCTCTTTCAAAAATATGTAGAAATTATTAAAAGGAAAAGTCATGTGAAAGTTCTGGATATAACAACAAAATCAACCAAAATAAAAAATAATTAGCCGAGCTCCATAGTAGACTGCAGTGGGAGAAAGAAATAGGGAGTTTGAAAACAAATTGAGACATCAGGAATCAGCTAAAATGAAAAACTTAATATAGCCTCAGGTTAACTGTAGAGCACCTGGAAGTATGCCAATGCATGCTTAATAGAAAGACACAAGATGTGAAAAATACTACAAAGACACCATTGTTAGAAACATCCTGCATTTGCTTAAAAAAAAATCATTAACATATGCACCCAAGAACCCTAGGAAACTCCACAAAGAAAAATGTAAAGACAACCACAGCCACACCTAGATACAGCAGACACAGATGATTAGCACTAAAGACAGAAAGAAAATCCTGAAAGAAGCAAGATAAAACTGTTTTATCTCATAGGAGGGAAGATCAATGGTATAATGGCTGCAGGTATGACAGAGGCCAGGCAGCAGGTTGTGTATTCAAAATACAGAGAGGAAAGGGGCGAGCAAAACCACTCAACCAAGGATTTCATTTCCAGTAAAACAATCCTTAAAAATGGAAGCAGAGGGCATGGACAAAGGGCCCAGTGTCAGAGAGCACTGACGGCTCTTACAGAGGACCCAGGTTTGGTTCCCAGCACTGATCTGGGAGCTCCCAACTATTTGTAACTCTAGTTTTAGGGGATCTAATATCCTCTTTTGGCCTCTCTGGGTACCAGGCATGCAAGTGGTACACAGATACGCATCCAGGAAAAATAATTATAAACATGAAATAAAAGCAGATACATTTTTAAAAGAAGGCAAAATAAAGACACTTGTAGATAAATAAAACCAGACAATTAATTGTTTGAACAAGGTTTTCAAAAATCAGTATCCAGACATGGTGGCACTGGCCTGTAATTCTATCACCTGAGAAACTGAGGTAGAAGAATTTTGAATTCAAAGCCAGCCTGAGTTATATAGTAAGACCCTAAATACACACACACACACACACACACACACACAGAGTCTGTGTATGCATGTATATTTATATATAACCTATGTTTTCTATATATAATATATATGGTATATATATACACATATAGTATATGTATATATACATAATATTAAGGGAAATGTTACGCGTTGCTAGTAAACTTGGATGAAAGTTCAAATCTACAAGAAAATAGAAACAAGAACCAAAGATAACTGATATAAATGTAACTGTATAGCTATGAAATAATGTATAAATGCATGTTTTATCTCTTAACTAATTTTAAAACCTTGTAGGAAACAGTATGTGTATAGTTGTGTTGAGTCTGTAAAATTGATACTTGATGTTTGGTTCTAACACACACAGGAGGTTGGTGGGAGGGATGTTGTCCTAGAGTAGGGAATGGATGCCAATTGATAAGATGAGGCCAGAGGAACACGAAGAGAACCAGAAACAACAAATAAGAAGGTAGAGGTAACAAGTGATTTAAAAATACTTTTCTCTTTTCTCAGTTTTAAAGTAGCTATAAAATTACATCAAGTGGTAATTATTACAGTGAACTGCTGGGTTTGTAATATACTTAAATCTAACGACAATTACAACATAAAAGGGGCTGAAGAAGAAATAGAGCCCTCTGTGAGCCTTAAGTCTGTATTTTGCTAAAATGATATTTGAGTAAATCTGAAAGGCTAACGTGCAGATGACAAGTCCTAGAGCAATCGCTGAGAGAGTAAGTCAGAAACGAGAGTGAAAGAAATCATAGCAATAAGATGTTACACTAAACAGTTCTACTTAGTACAAAGAGAGGCAGTAAATAAGAGATGAAAGAGGAAAAAAAACTACACAGGCAAATAGAAAAATGGCAGATGTAAAGCTAATACTATGAATAATAGCATTAAATGTAAATGTTTTAGAAAATCTAATCAGAAGGCAGAGATTGTCAGACTAAATTAAAGAAGCCATCTGTATGCTGTTTACCAGAGACACATTTTAGTCTTAAACATGCAAATATGTAGAAAGCAAAAGAGGAGAGGAAAAAAATCTATTATGCAAACAGCAGACAAAAGAAAAATGGAGTGGCTATATGAATATCACACAAAATAGAGTTTAAAACAAAAGCTGTTGTCATTGCAAAGTATTTTATGTTGGTAAAATGGTCACTCTGTCAGACAGTTATAACAGTTATGAAGACATATGTACCTAAAAAACAGAGCCCTGAGAGTTATAAAGAAAAATCTGACCAAACTGAAAAAAGAAATAGACAGTAATAGTTGGAGACTTCAATACCACACTTCAAACACCATGTAGAGCTCAATTGTAGAATAATAAGGAAATGGAGAACTTAAGAAATATCTGTGCATAAACTGGACTGCCCAACAGTGGCAGAATAGATTATTTTATTTTTAAGTCCTATTATGAACTATTCTCCATGATTAACTGCCAGCTGATCCATGAGACAAGCCTTAAGAGATTTTTTAAAAATTGAAATTATGTGAAATGCACCATGGTTTACCACAAGGTGAATTAGAAATAAACAAAATGAAATCTGGGAAAGTCACAGTGTTTAGAAAGTAAACTACACAGTGGTGGAAACTAAAAGCAACCACACAGATGATGAGAAAGAATCCTTCAAGAAGAATGAAGATTAAGATGGCATGCCAGCTGAAAATGGTGCTATTCTCAGTGAAATGGGCAGAAGCATCCATTTGGTGTCTCCCAGGGTCCTTTAGAAGTTGACATGGATCTACAGAGGTCCTACTTGTCTTGCTAGAACTCTGCTCTCTCTTCGGACCCCATGACACCAACCCCAGCTCCTCCTACTCCACAGTCACACCGTTCTCTGCAGCTTCCTCAGGCTCACTCTGGGCCTCTCCCACTCACAAGCCTCCCCCTGGACTACAGCTCAGAGAGCTGGACCTACCTGGTCCTCTCCCTAGAAACCAGACACAGTATGACTTCTCTCAGCCCACACCCTAAGTAGCAACAACCCCATCCCTCAGCAATGGCTGCAAAGTCCTCAGTGTTATCATTTATAAAGAGATGATGGGGGACCAGTCCCACGAGGGGTGTCAGCAGGTCACCAGAGGCCTCAGTGGGTCCCCTGGGGGTGCCCTGAGGCCTTGGTAGAGACAGATACATACAGCCATGCAGAGAGAGTTGGGTATAGAGTTTACTTAGTGAGTTATGGAAGGGGGAAAGGAAGGGGAAGGGTTGGGCAGAGAGAGAGAGAGAGAGAGAGAGAGAGAGAGAGAGAGAGAGAGAGAGGAGGTGGGAAATCTGCTTGCCTTGGAAAAGGGGAGGGAGGTTGGAATGGGTGGAGCTTGTCTCTTAAAGGGACAGGATACCCAGGTGACAGATCAGGCCAGCAGATTACAACATTCCCATCTTTTTCTTAAAATAAAAAGGCAGGGAGTTAGGCAAAGCAGGTTGAAGGAATTGGGACATCAGATTCTCAAGACTGCTTCCTATTTATTTGTGGGTATCTAAGTCTTTCTTGGAGAGGCCCAAGATAGTTGGGTGCTGGTCACATCCTGGGGTAGCTGGCCGCTTTACCCCTATTCAGGATTCGTAGTATGGAACTGTCCTGGTGTCTCTTGAACCTGGCAAGGTGTTGGCAGAGCAGAGGACAAAGTTAAGGTTAGGAAGAAAACAAAATTGTTTTTCAGTACCAGGGAATTGAGAGGAATATATCTGACCTGTTTAAGGTGGATCTTTTTATTTGGCTCCCTGGAACTCACAAGAATTTTTGAGTTTGTGAAAACAAAAGTTTTAGCCATATACAGATCTCTAAGCAGTTGAGGGTTGTTTATTAGGTATAGATAAGTTATAACTACAGCATAGGATCTGCCTGCAGAGCTGGGTCCAAGCTTCACTGTACTGGCTTTTAACTTAACAGGTGAGGTTTATACTTGTGAAAGACGAAGAAGAAAAAACTGTTTGTAATAGAAACTTAATGGTAGAATTGAAAATAGTGGAGGGCAGCTTAATATATTTTAAAGCAGGGTTGGATTACATATATAGTATATTTGTAAGAGATTTAAGAGTACACACCAAAATATGAGACTTGTTTTTTTCTTAGTCTGGAATGAGATACAATGAATTGACAATTATAACATTTAACAGTAAGTACATTTATACCCAGTTGAATTTAAGTTTTATACAAACAGAGTTAAAGCTAACTTGTGTTTATATGTAAAGTTAACTCAAAAGTCACATGCTTACACACACACACACACACACACATACACACACACACACACACGCACACACATTAAACTGGAGTCGGGCAAAGTGGATTCTTTGGTGGGCCCTACCAAAAGCATGCCACTGTGCAAAACACACATGTAACAGAGTCAGTAAGAGGAATTTAGAGACAAAAAATTGGATCGTTCATTCGACCCTCTGCCTTGCTATTGTTCTCTCTTTGTGGCTCCTATGGTCTCCTTTCTGAAACTTCCCTCAGGCTTATCCTGGACTTGTCCCTTTCACATGTCCGCCTGCTGGACCAGAGCTCAGAAGAGCTGGCTCTTACCCTGGGTTGTTGTGAGATAATGCTCTTGTATGTTGTAAAGATTTATCACTCATACTGGTTTAATAAAACACTGATTGGCCAATAGCCAGGTAGGAAGTATATGCAGGGCAACCAGACTAAGAGAATTTTGGGAAGAGGAAAGGCAGAGATGCAGTTGTCAGCCAGACACAAAGGAAACAAGATGAGAATGCCTTACTCAGAAAAGGTACCAAACCATGGGACTAAACATAGATAAGAATTATGGGTTAATTTAAGTTGTAAGAGCTAGTTAATAATAAGCCTGAGCAATAAGTCAAACAGATTATAATTAGTATAAGCCTCTATGTGTTTTTCTGGGACTGAATGACTGTGGGACTGGGCAGGACAGAAACTTCCATCCACCATGTATCCTTTCCCTCTCCTGTCCCTGAATCCTGGTCAGCTCATGGGATGAACCTGTGTAAGAAGGGATGTCGTAGCTCTATTTTTCAGGACTACGGAGGATGAGTCTGGAAGTGTGGGGAGAGATTAGAATTACAAACAAGGCTTTCTGACAATAAATGGAAACTGTAAACACGGACCCCCGAATCACAAGACTTAGCTAGCCCTTCCCAGTCTAGAAGCTGAGACACTGGGCAAGACTTGGCCCTCCCTTCGGTGCCATGTGCCTCCTTCTCTCTGAGTTGCCTTCAGGCTCCAAGACTCAAGATGATAAACACTAGCTTTATTATGTCCTCGCCTTCTTTTGCGGGCCTCTTAAGTGATTAGTGTAATCCTCCACACACAATAGAGTTTTAATTAATATTTGAGGAATGCATAAATGCATGAGCCTCCAAGGAGTTCGGCAGGAAGGAGTTGAAGCCCCATGTGGCAGCAGTCCCCAGAATCCATCTCCACCCTATCTTGCAAGGGGAGCCAGCCAGGTAACGGTGTGATACTCAGGGATGGGGGAACTGTAAAAGCTGTGTGTGGGGGCATTTAGATGCTGCGGTGAGGAGGAGCAGCTGGCTCTGGGAACATGGTGTCCTTCCTCTGCCTCCTGGGCTGGTAAACACACGGAGGATCATTTCATTCCTGTGATCCAAGAGAGACCTGGGGCGGGTTTACCCAGGAAATATATAGTTATATGAGAAGGAGGTAATTCTTTCTCCTGGGGTCTTCCACCCATGTTCGTGGGCTCTGTCCCCTCCAACACGCATGTTGAGACTTGGTGACTATAGTTTCCTTGTCAGGAGGTGGGGCTTGGAGAGGTAATCAAGTCTTTAAGAGGGAATGGAGAGAGGAGGGAATTCTATGTCTCTCCAGAAGGGACTCTTTACCCAGAACACAGTGTCAGGAAGTCAGCACTGCCCCCTCCGCAGTGGTGGCATTCACATCCTTCCTTCCTTTTCCCTGCCACTTTCAAGTGGCATGAAAGTCTGTTGCTGCCACACCCATAGGCCCCCTCAGCACCTTGAACCAAATGAACCTCCTTTCTTGTAGATTAGCCCAAGTATTCTCAGACTTAGGCTGACACACATCCCTTGCTCATTCCATCCGTACATCTATCGCAGTGTCTCCTGGGACCTGTTCTCAGTTCTGAGCCAGGGTAGACTGAAGAAAGAGGTCTACTGGCAGGTGGATGCAGGTTTTGAGGGACCAGTTTTGCACTCCCTAAAGTCCTACAGAAGCAAGAGCCCTTCCCATGTGTGTCTCTACCAACTGCATTTACATGCCCCACACATTTAGGGATCAGTTTTGGACACTAGATCACCTAATTTTAGCAGCTATTGCCCAGTGTTTCTTGAATTCTCTCACACACTTCTTCTGGACCTCTTCAGACACCACAGGCCTAAAGAATGGGATTGGGAAAGGTGGGTCTTCAAGTGCCTGAGGGGAAATGGAGGCTTGGATGTGGTGAAGACAGGAAACACAGAGAACCATGTTCACTCTACGGGACAGTCACTGAGACCCTACTCAACTTTCCCTTCTTTTCTTGAAGGGACAGATGGCCACGATGGGACCGAGATGATCCTTCAGGTGTGCCAGCATTGTGGAGACACATATGCGCTTCTCAGATGTCTCTGGCACTCCACAGTTTGCAAAATAAGCTGAGCTCTGTCAACAACTCCGCAGCCTGGGATGAGGTGTCTTTTAGGAACCCCTGACTGCTATATGTCTCCACGCCCAGGGCTCTACAGTTTATAATGCCACCACCCAGAACCTGTCACCCTAACCCAATTTTGTCTGTATCTCTATTCCCTTGGCTCTAGACTACTGAGCCATCAGGGGCTGCCTCACACCGATCCAGATCCCTCTGCTATTTCTGCACATTCAGGTGAAACTTGTGACAGTCTCTTCTCTTCACCTCCACCCAGTCCCAAGCTTTAGACAGCTGGAGGGTGGGGGGTTCATCTTCCTAATAAAATCCATCCATCCATCATCCCAAAGAAGCAGATTGGTGACGTCCCAAACCTAGACTGGGGGAAATAAAGTAATAATGTTATCAGTCTTCACAGAGCTATTTAAATACAGACCGGGTTGCTGGGGAGATGAAAGGGGGGCCCTTTTGTTATGAAAATGAAGGGAGCTGGGGAGGGGGAGGGTTACCGCTTGTGTTTTGATATGTTAATAAGCTTGGAAGCCACCCAGGGTGGGGACTGCTGGGGAGGCTGAGTCCCCAGCATATTTATTTGTGCAGTTTAATTTAACAGCTAGGCTACAACGGAGCTGCAATCGGGATTGTGTAAAGATAATTACAGCCCCATTATTAATCAGATGCCTGCAGGAGATGGCTTGCTAGCTTGCGACTCCAGGGGCTGCATACAGATCGGCAGCCAGACTGACAAAATCCCTTAGTGGTCTCATTCTGCCATCTAGTGGCTATTTTAGGAATGAGCCAAGAAAGATCGCCCTAATTTAAAGTTCTTTTCTTTCTTTCCCCAAACAATGGAACTGCATTCTAGAAGGAAAACCAATTGCTCTGATTTCTGAAAAGATAAGATACAGAAAGGTCTTTGGAACAGCATCACCACTTTGCCATTTTTAGCAATTCTGAGCTTGAAGTCTGAGAAAGGAACACAGCTTTTCACTGAAATTATTTTTATTTTGAATCTGAGTCTCCTAAAAAGTTCACGAAGAGAGTATAAACACGTGTGCTTTTCCATCTTTTTCTCTTTCATTTTTTCCCAGTTATATGTATGGTGTTTTACTTTCATTTTTCTCTGTCTCTTGGATTAAATTTCTGCTTTTGTTGGATTTAAGTTTCTCTCTTCCTAGAATATAAATCAGAAATAATTACACTGATCCAAGCATGGTGGCATGTGCTGCTATCCCAGAACATAGGAAGCTAAGGCAAGAGGATCTGGGTGGGGTCCCAGGCTGTCCTGATTTACCTGGTAGGAACATTACACCCGCTGGGGAGGGGCAGAGCATGCCTGGACTGCGGAGGGGGGGGGACAGCCATCAGGAGCCTCCTGAGGGGTAGACCGGATGACCAAATGTTCAGGGAATGCTGAGCCTCACACCTCCTCTTCACTTAGAATGGGAAGCAGCCTGGGACAGGGGCAGACACACAGTAGGTTTTGGTTTTGTTAGCATTCCACACCTGCCTACTAAAACACCAACAGCAGAGTGGGCACAGACAGTAGGAGGGGAGAGGGAAACAGTCCTGCCACCTGGGAGGTCACAGTCGGGATCAAGACAAGCCGAGACAGAAGCACAGATTGGCTCAAGCTGTCCCTTGATGTTCAGCCCTGTAGAGGCTGTAGAGATGGCCCTTTCAATAGAACAGGTACTGTAATTAAGATCGAGGGACAGTTTCATTTCCCCCACACTCCTATCTCCCAAAGGAAATGAAAGCGAATCCAGTTCATAACCTGTACTGGTTCCTGCAGCGTCTTTTCTTTCTTCTTTGCTATTCTACTTTGCACTCCCGAAACTTCCCTCAGCTGACAAAATAAGAATGTGGGGGCAGTTAAGAAAATGAAAACCTAAGCCACAGACCAGCGGCATGTGTTCTCAAGGCGGGATCTGCACCCAGAAATCCACAGAGAACTCCAGAGAGCTTCCGGTGAGTGAACCACCTTAAACATGTCTAAATGGTGAGAAGGGCTTGTCAAAAAAGAAGCACACACATGGGAAGTTCCTGGAGGCTGTGGGGCGTGATGGAGCCTTCTTTCCCATCACTGAGTAACATCTGTGTCCTCGAACTGCGCAGACACACGTAAGCAAACGACAAGATGTGTCCCCCACTGCACACATTAGAGAGAACAGGTACAAACAAGATGCCACCGTGCACCTACCAAAACACCCACAGCCCAAACAGACAGTATCTAGTTCCTGAAAGACCAGCACACATGCTCACAGCCCTTGACTGTGGAAGGGTCCAGTCACAGATGATGGTTGGGCAACTCCGTATTAGTCCAGACACACTCGTACTGCACAGGACCACCGGCATTTTCTCAGGCATGTCCAACGGGCCGAGCATAGAGAGTGAGCCCCAGGAGAAGCATCCTGAACTTCAAATCTTGTGTGACTCTTGTTTCCTACCTGTTACTTGATTGCAGGGAGATGTCTGGGGCTTAAACTTTGTAAATGACAATGTCTATTTTGTCACACAATGTCAAAAGTTAAACTGGCCTGTGAAGTATACATCCCTGAATGTCTTGAAAATGCATGTCTGCACAAAACTTACATACAGCTTCCCAACAAAGGCATGTTTTATTCACAATCCCTCCGACGAACAGACTCCCAGGGGACTGATGGGCTAAGCACAGAACTAACTGATAAAGGACAAAGGACTGCCAGTGACTCTCCAGAGTCCTTTATTTGGTCATTGCTGACCTATTTAATGCCATCTTGACTCTCCTCTGGGGTGGCCGTGGATCTTTCTAAACACCAGCCCCTCATGTGATGAGTGTGTCCCATATCAAGACTTGAGAGCAGCTCATCCCTGCCCTCTATAGCCAGGAAGTGACCAAGTCCATGTCTTTAGAGTTAGCACCCCAGGACAAAGGCCCTGGCACATGGTCCTTGGAGGGACCTATGCCACACACCAGAGCTCATCATCTGCTTTTGGAAGCCACAGCCACTTTATTTATTTTCCTCACTAACTTGAAGCTTGCTAAGTAGGCAAAGCGTTGTTGGAGGAGGCTGCTTGCTCGTTTCCCAGCAGCCAGGAACCAAAATCATCACACAGAAACTATATTAATTAAATCACTGCTTGGCCCATTAGCTATAGCTTCTTATTGGCTAACTCTTACATCTTAATTTAACCCATCTCCATTAATTTGTGTATCGCCACACGGCAGTGGCTTTACCAGGCAAAGTTTCGGTGTCTGTGTCCGGTGGGGCTATATGGCTGCTCTCCTACTCTGCCCTTCTTTCTCCCAGCATTCAGGTTAGTTTTCCCCACCTACCTAAGTTCTGCCCTATCACAGGCTCAAGACAGTTTTCTTTCTTTATTAATGGTCATCACAGCATACAGAGGGGAACTCCACATCAAAACTTGGCTGGGTAGTGAGTCCCAGGAATCCACCTATCTTTGTCCCTCCAGAGTTGAGGTTGCACACACTGACTACTGCAGTAGACTTTTAAAAAGTTGGGGTCTGGAACTGAACTCCAGTATTCCTGCTTCTGAAGCAAGCAGTTTATCTACTGAGCTATAGCCCCATCTCTCTTCTCACTTTCTTTTCTTTTTTCTTTTTTTTAATGGAAAACATTTATTTTTATTAATGTCTACATCTGTGTGTGGGTATGTGTGTGTTTGTGTGTGTGCTCCCACATGCATGTGTGTGTGTGTGTGTGTGTGTGTGTGTGTGTGCACGCATGCGCGTGCTCATGAAGACAGAAGAGAGCATCAGATTCCAGAACAGGACTGGGGTTGCAGGTGGTTGTTAGCCATCATGGGGGTGCTAGGAACCAAGCTTGGGTCTTCTGTGCGTGTTAGGTATATTTCTTGAGACGAGCCTCTCCACCAATGCATATAATTCCAATCAGACCAAATTAGACTGAATAAGAGATGCCCATGTTTAATGCATCACTCCTGAGTGGTCCAGGAAAGCATGGTGGGAGGCAGAGTGGGGGAGACCACGCAAAACCGAGAGACCACATATTCCTTTTCTGGGCGGCAGCCTAAATAGCCTGTGGGAGTGGTCCTGACCCTCCCTGGGGTGGGGTCACTGCTTGGTGGGCTTTCCTGGAGGTGGAGTCCAGACCAAGGTGACTCCCAGGAGAGGGGGCTTGAAATGGAGCTTCCTGCTCCAAAAATGGGTGCCAGGGGCTGGAATGACGCTTTCATCCAAACATCCCAGAGTCCTTGGATATAAGGGTATAAGGGGGCTGGGGTCTCACTTTTGAGCAAACACTGAGGTCTGTACCTGCTCTTAACCACAGAGCCATATCTCCAGCACTATTATTTTCCCCTTTTTGGAGACAGGGTCTGTAGCTCTGACTGGCCTGAAACTTGCTATATAGATCAGACTGTCACCAAACCCACAGAGATTGACCTGCCTCTGCCTTCATAGTGCTGGGAAGAAGTCTGGGTTACACCTTGTTCCTTCTGATATATCTGCCATGACCTTCAAGGCTCAGGTCCTATACCACTACCCCTGGGATGCCCAGACTCCTGCCTTTCATGGGGCAATGCTTCTTGTTCACTGGACAACAGTGTCCTCTGAGCTACTCTGGGTTCTGTCTTTCTATGCTACATCCGTGAGGTGGTATTTCTCCGGTGTGTGTCTGCCCCCTTTGTGACAAACTCCTTCGAAGTCAAGACTAGTTTTTCTTTCTCATCTGCTCAAACATTCCTGGCAGATCTCATGCAGTGAAGGTTCTGCTCCACTCGGGCACGGCACCCCAGTGACAGCCACTTGGACACATCCACCATCTCTAATAGCCAGGTTCTGTGTATAGCACACCTCCAAGGTCCCACCACTAGGGACAGAGACTGGTCCTGACTTTTAGTGCTTGGATCCCAGAAGCTGCTGTGCAATCCTCACTGAGACCCAAGACCTTGTCTGCCCTCAAAAGAACTCAAGCAAGAAAGGAGGAGTGAGATTCTGGTGGGTTCTTCTCACTGTGGCAGGACTGTGCTAACAGGACAGATGGGAGATGCTTTCTCTCTTGGGATTTCTTTCTGGTACCTCCTGTATCCTCCTGAACATGAGAGCATGACTCCTCAACTGGACATTGGTCTTGTTTGTTTTCTGTTCCTCCCCATATGGTGTTAGTAGCACTGAGAGATCGAATTTCCCAGTGACTGATCACTTCTGTTAAAGCTTACATAGGTGTTGGGTCCCCACTGGATCTCTATGTCATCAGAGGATCCCACAGATTATACACCAAGCACAGATGCACAGAAACACTCACCTGTGCGCTGGCCTCGACCTTGCACAGAACAAACCAGGAAAAATGAAAGAGATGTCACAACCAGTAAAGGAACCTGCCTTCCCAGCCCATTTCTTGCCTGTGTCCCTGCAAATTTACAGGGCAGGGCTGGATCCCAGGCTGTGCATGGCAGGGGTATTAGCTGCAGGAGGGGCTTAGAAAGTCAAAATGGACTTAATTAGCTTATCAAATTTTTCATGTTGATGCCACAGGGGGAAAAACTTGATTCCCGAAAAAGAGCAAGTCTGAGCTCCTGTTCCTCCCGTTGCTATGCATAGGTCTGGTGGAGCACCAAGGGCAGTAGTCACAAAATCACAAACACTGCCCCTAGAGGCAGGATGTCAGATTGCAATAACAAATAGCTTTTCCTGGCCTGGCAGGTGTGTGTGTCCTTGCATGCCTATGTATCTGTATGTGCATGTACATGTGTGTGTGCAACGTGTGTGAAATATGACAGCTCTTAATGCCCGTATGTGGACCTACCTTTCTTTTTCTTTTTTTTAATTTTATTTATTTATTAAGGATTTCTGCCCCCTCTCCACCACCGCCTCCCACCTCCCTCCCCCTCCCCCGATCAAGTCCCTCTCCCTCATCAGCTCGAAGAGCAATCAGGGTTCCCCGACCTGTGGGAAGTCCAAGGACCTTTCTTTTATTTTTAATAAATGTATTTTTTTTTTTTTACATCCTGGCCACAGCTTCCCCTCCCTTCTTCCCTCCCAGTTTCTCCCATGCCCCCCCCTGTTGTTCCCACCCCCCAATTCACTCCTCCATTTCTGTTTAGGAAAGGGCTGGTGTCCCATGAGTATCAACAAAACATGCATATCAAGTTGCAGTAAGAATAAGCACCTCCCCATGTACTGATGCTGGGCAAGGTGACCTGGTATGGGGAGTAGGGTCCCAAAAGCCAGTAAAAGAGTCAGAGACAGCCCCTGGGGAAGCTACCATTCTTTAAGAGCTACTGAAAAGCTTGTTTTTTTTTTAATTTGTTTTTTTCTTTTTAATGAATTCCACACGTTTAATCTTTTCTGAGAAATAATTAGTTTACACAGCTCTGTTGCACTGCGGTGGTATTCATGGAAAACTTACGTCCCTTTCTGAACCTGAGACTTTTATACTTCTATTGACAGCCGCGGCTCCAGCTGTCTCTACAGAGTCGTTTGTCCAAATTGGAATGAATTTTTAAAATGTAATCGCACAAGAAAAGCTGGCTAATTGGACACGACTTTCAGCTAAACACACATTACACAAAATATTCACTCTATTACAACACAATTAGTGATTTTGCCGGTATGAAAACAAAGGATAAAAATACGTCTATGAAATAAAGATAGAATGCCCGTGAGCAGCATGTGCTGGTATTTCAGATTCATCAGAACATCAGTCAGTTACCAATGGAAGGCCCAACACATGTGGGAAGACTTGAGTTCAACCATCTTTGATGCTTTGCTGCTATTTAGTCATATCAAAACCACAGTCAGAATATATATAAAAAATGTATGTGTGTACCTATATATAAAATATACTTAAATGCATACACATATGTATTCATATGTAAATGAGAGCTTAACAAATAAAGCAAGGTATAGATTGTGTTATATACACTCCTGTATATATGTAAAATTTTGTCTTATGTAAACATTTATATGCATAATTATGGGGTCCATTCTGTTGTGTGCCTATGCATGTGTGTGTTTGTGTGTGCACATGAGTGTTTAAGTACACTCACATGTATATGCACATGTGTGTAAGGCCACAGAATACCTCCAGTGTTATTCTTCAGGTCACAAACTTTTCAGGGGAGAGGGGACATGGTCTGGGCTCACCAAGTAGGTTAGGCTGGCTGACCACTGAGTGAACTCTGGGGATCCCTCTGCCATGGCTTCCCTAGTTCTGGGGCTATGAGTATGTGTTGCCAAGCCCACCTTGGCTTTATAACTTGGGTTCTGGGGGCTGGAGAGATGGCTCAGTGGTTAAGAGCTCTGACTGCTCTTCCAGAGGTCCTGAGTTCAATTCCCATCAACAATATGAGACCTGGCGCCCCCTTCTGGCTTGCGGGCACATATGGAAGGAATGCTGTACACATAATAAATAAATAAATATTAAAAAAAATAACTTGGGTTCTGGGGTCTGAATGAGTTCATAGATACCTATGATTATAAGGCAAGTACTTTATTCACTAAGTCATTGTCCCAAGTCGTAGAAAGAAAAGGATAAGATCCACTTCATCTATTTGGGGAAATGACTTCATTTTTGCTCCTCAACTATTCAGATTTATGGTCTGCCTTAGTGCTTATCCCTCAGCAGATTCCCAGCAGCCTGAGAAGCATAGTGGTTTGGGAAGACCATGGGGACCAGTTTAACTCCATATTAGTTCCTGTGACCCAGGGCAGAAACTATGTCTACGGTTCATAAGATGCTAAAACCTTGCAGCCGCTCACACTCCTTTCTCTGTGCCCTTTGGGCTGGGGGAGGGTTTGGAGTAGAGTGGGGGATAGGTTATGGGAGCTACCACTGTTACACAGGGAAACAAATTATGTCATTAATAAATTCACTTCTACACTGATATGAAACCAAGACTTGCCATAATTTGGTTCCCAACTGTCCTTCAGAGACACATGTGTTTAAAAAGGCTTGCTGCCCAAGTTCTTACTACTGAGAAGCAATGGAACAATTAAGAGGGACCTATTGAGAGGTCCCTCTAGTGGCACTCTGGTCCCTTCTGTTTTTTTTTTTTTTTGTTGTTGTTGTTCTTTTTGTGTTTTGTTCTGTTCCATGTCTTGCCATGCTGTGCTGTCTCCCCATAGGCCAAAAGTCCTTGTGTGACCAATCCATCGTGGACTAGAAGTTCTGCAATTGTGGGTCAAAATTTTATATTCATAAGTCTATTTTCTCAGGTGTTCTCTCACGGAAAGCTGATCAACACAAAGTGAAAAAAAAAGTATCCCTAAATGTAGGGATATGACGAGCAGGACACGACTGTCACCATTTTGTGGCTATTTCAGGAAGTAGTGAGGAATGTTGCTTCCCCAGACTAGTGTATGACAGACTCAGTCCACAGCCATCCTTAGGATGTCCTTACTAAGGAGACATGTGGCATCCCTGACCACAGCTCCCTGCACTAGTAGCAGCTCTCCAAGGCAGCACAGGCTGAGCATCTCTCTCTTCAAAGATTGTCAGCATCAGCGTCATAGATGACACATGGGGGAGGGGTGGCTCGGAGGCATCTGCTCATGTGTGAAGAGTGTGGGAAGGAGGGCAGAGCACAGAGGTGAGTGGCTGTGGCTATGGAAGGAACTTCAAGTCTGTGATTTCCGGTCCCTTGTGGGGCCTTCGTCATTGTCCCTGGCTTCCCATTGCTCTGTTGTAGTTAAGCCTGCAGTTTAAGCCCTGCCCTTTGTCTCAGCCCTCCCCCTGAATAAAGAGGAGAAAGTAAAACCTATCTAGGAAAATGAACTTGACCTATGTGTCAGAGTTAAAGTCAGAGCAGGCAATCGTACAAGGACATGTGCTCAACTATGTTCATAGCAGCATTGTTTATCATAGCCAAAACCTAGAATCAACCTAAATGCCCCTTGACCAAAGAATGGATAAGGAAAATGTGGTACATTTACACAATGGAGCACTACACAGCAGAAAAAAATAATGACATCTGAAAATTTGCTGGCAAACGGATGGATCTAGAAAACATCATTTTGAGTGAGGTAACTCAGACCCAGAAAGACAAATGTCATATGTACTCATTCATAAGTGACTTTTAGACATAAAGTTAAAAAAAAAACAGCCTACAATTCACAACCCCAGAGAACCTAGACAACAAAGAGGACCCTAAGAGAGACATACATAGATCTAATGTACATGGGAAGTAGAAGAAGACGAGATCTCCTGAGTAAATTGGGAGCATGGGGACCATGGGATAGGGCAGAAGGGGAGGGGGGAGGATGGTAGGCAAGCGGAGAAAAATATATAGCTCAATAAAAACAATTAAATAAATAAAACAAAATAAGGTCAGAGCAGGGGTCAGGTCTGTCTCCAAATCCGGGGATCTTTCTCCATCAGCCCTGACTTCAATTAACTGTGAGGAGACCTCGGATCTGAGTTTCCTGGCTGATGTCTTGAAGGTCAGAGGCCAAGGATCTGAGTAATTATTCCTTCACTGGGGCTCAACATCATGTCAGATGTGTAGTATGTGGTCAATAAAGATTTGTAGAGCGGACGAGGAAGGGATGAGTGGAGGAAGGTCACAGCTCTAGGCTCTTGATCTGGCCACTGTGTTCAATCAGCTCAGGGAACCACAGGCCGGATTGGTCTCCCGTGGGATACCAGCTTCCATGTGTGGCCTTTAGCCTTTTTAGGCCTTGCAGGCAAGTTCAGCAGTATCTTCTGTATCACAAAAGCTGTCTCTTTTCATGTGCACAAGGGCAGGAGTGTGTGTGTGTGTGTGTGTTGGTATGTGTGCACATGAGCATACATGCTCACAATGAGTGTGTATGTCAGGCGACCTCAGATGTCTTCTACCTTTTGTTTGAGGCAGCATCTCTCATTACCCTGGGACCTTACTATGTAGTTCAGATTAGCTGGCCTGCAAACTTCCAGACATATTCCTATCTCTGTCTCCAATCATGTCAGGACTAAAGCTATGTGATATGGTGTGTGTGTGTGTGTGTGTGTGTGTGTGTGTGTGTGTGTTCTGTTTCTCTAGAGAACCCTGACTAATATAGGTATTTTGCTTGCATGTCTGTCTGTTTATCATGTGTGCAGTGTTTGTGGAGGCCAAAGAGGGCATTAGATTCCCTAGAACTGGACTTATAGATAGTTATCAGCAACCATGTGCATGCTGGGAATTGAACTTAGGACCTCTAGAAGAGCAGTCAATGCTCTTAAACACTGAGCCATCTCTCCAGCCATTAGCTTTGTTTTTGACAAAGGTTCTGGGCAACCAAATCAGGCCCTCACGCTTGCAATGCAGTTGGCTTCCAAACCTCCCAGCCTTTGGGATGTAACCGAACCTACATGACCTGCACTGGCTGAAGCTGTGTGAGTGGAGCTGAGGGGGGTCAACTCCAGACGAACATTCTTAGTCAGTGCAAGGCATGATAGAATTCCGTTTCCCTTCCACACAGCTGGGGAGCATGGTGTGAACAGCAGCTGTTCTTTTACGCTGGGTCCCAGAGTGAATGAGTCCAGAGCAGACTCCTCAGCCTACCTGTGGAAGATGTGTCTGTAGCCCCTGAGACTTCCTGGTCACTGGGCATTGCAGGCAGCAGAGCCTACCGTGTCATGACTGAGGCTCCTCTTCTGTCCCTGCCTATTGTTTAAAACTGCTGCTAATCTTTTTTTAAAAAAATATATTCTATTTTATTTACATGTGTGTGTGCATGCCTGTCTATGAACGCATGTGTGTGTGTGTGTGTGTGTGTGTGTGTGTGTGTGTGTGTGTGTGTGTCTGCCTTCAGATGCCAGAAGAAAGTGTTGGCTCCCTTGGAGCTGGAGTTCTAGGCATTTTTGAGCTGCCTGATACAGACGATAGGACATGAACTCGGGTCCTCATGACGGGACAGTAAGTGTCTTGATCATGCAGCCATCTCTCTTGTCCCTGCTCATCTTGTGACAGGACACTCCTGCTGCATCAGATCTACCCTGGGGACGCTCCTCTCTCCTTTCTGGTCTTTGTTCCCCCTTACTAAGTGTACAGAGCAGCTGGCTTTCCTGAGTCTCCCGAGCAAAGTTTACCCTGCTGATTCCACCGCCCCATTTCTCTCCTTTGCTCTCATCTCTGCTTTGGCAGCATCTTTTGATGTTCCCCTGTAAAACTGCTCATCTATAAACCATTGTTAGTCAGGATCAGGGTCAGTGACCCTCCCTGCTTCCCCAGGCATTCCTCCTTCCTGGAGAAGAGAGAGCCGTGGACAGAAATAACTGTGATAGTGACAGAGTGGGCCTGGGTAGGGTGGGAGCTCGGGACAGCTTCTTTTTTTTTTCCCCTCCTCTCTCTGGTCCATCTGGCCAACTGACTTTATCAACCCTTTTTACCCACACAGAGATGCTATCTCAGGCAGGTTCTTCAATTTCCTGTCACTCTCAGGAAATGAAAAATCCTTTGCTTGCTGCTAGTATCAAAATAGTGGGATGTCTGCCATGGCATGCCCACTCCCCTGTAATTCTTAATATTTACTGTCAGGCTTCTTCCCAGTGTCCCCAGAAGCCTCTGACAGGATGTGGCAGGGGGCCTAGGAGCTTTCCTTGTCTGTCTTCTCTCATTCTTGCTGATCCCTCTAGGAAGGCAGCATAGTCTTTGGGGATAGAGGAGGACATGGATGTCCTCCTGCACTGGTGCTGACTGGCTTGGCTTTGGAGATGGATGGGATATTCCAAGATAGGATTTTCCTTTGGGCAGAGGCCTGGAGTCTTTGAACCCTCACCCCACAGGTTGTCCTGCTCAGTGAATTCTTAGGGAAAGTCGGTGACTCCCTCTTCACACTCCTTTAGAAGCTGTCCTTGGCAGGGCTGCTTTCCTTTGCCTTTTCTCCTTCCTTCTGCAAGGCTGTCGCTCTCCTCCCTGGTTCTTTGTAGACACTCATGTTCTTTTACCCAGAATCCTAAATTCTACCAGAAGCCACAGCTATAGTGCTTATGGTGTTAGCTTTAGATGTCCACAACTTAGACCAGGTGGGGAGATCTGGAATATTCTTCCTTAGTCTTTACTTCAGTGACAGGAACTAGCCTCAGAAAGCCAACTGTGGTGCTCTAGTCAGAGAAGAATGGAGACGGGGTCACATGTCCTGCAGGAGGGAGACCCTGGCACACCACATAGTCTTCCTGCTGTGTCCAACCTTTCCTCCCCTACAGAAGCTCTTTGCGTCGTGAGCCCTCCTTTACCCCACCGTGATGGAGCTCTGGGCATGACAGGCCATCCGAAACTGATTCCTCTCTACCAACTTCGCTCTCTCAAGTAACTAACAGCATGGACTTTTTCCAGGTCAAATCTGTGCTGTCTTTTGTGGCCCTCCCCACTCTGACTCCTGTTTCCAGTCGGTCTGCTGAGGGAACAGCCAGTCACCCTCATGTCGAAATCCTTCAGAAGGTGGCCTTTGTTCTCCCATAGTGAATGACTCAGGAAAGGCATGTCACCCTCTCCAGTCACCTCCTAAAAGTCACACTAGAGGGAGAGCAGCACTGGTTAGCACTTCCACGGCAGGGGAGCAACACTCTAAGGAGAAAACTGCCCTTTCTGACTTTTCAGCTTCTAGCCCTTATGCCCCAACCCACGTCAAGTGTTGCATTAAAGGCTGAACTCATTTTGGGTAGCTCCCGTCACCTGCACTGCAGCGGCAGGGTAACACTTCACTCCAAAATGTGAATTGCTTAAAAATTTATTATTATTATTATTATTATTATTATTATTATTATTATTATTATTATTATTATTATTATTATTGTGTGTGTG
>NC_022014.1:17407416-17428849 GCF_000317375.1 Microtus ochrogaster | reverse complement strand
ATTATTATTATTATTATTATTATTATTATTATTATTATTATTATTATTATTATTATTATTGTGTGTGTGTTGTATGCATGGGCACCATATGTTCAGGAGCCCTTGGACATCAGAAGGCATCAGAACCCCTGGAACGAGAGTTACAGGCGGTTGTGAGCTGCTTTGTGGATGCTGGGAACAGAATCCAGGTCCTCTGCCAGCGTAGTAAGCATCCTAATTGCTAGCCTTCTCCTCAGCCCATGGGATTGTGTTTTCCCTCTTGTTCTTAGCCACTGCTAAGGAATAGTGATAGTCGGCTGAACTGAGGATGTAAACAGTTCTGGAAGTCACACTCTGCACCCTGGAAGGAGTAAAGAACAAAGGCTGCTGGGTTCAGCACACCCAAGCTCACACTTCATCATGCCCCAAGGCAGTTTTGGCAGGACTGAAGATATTACGAGACATTTGCAGCTCTCCCTTTGACTCTCAAACTTTTGGTCCCCAAGACATTAGAATTCCTGTGGAAATCTCATGTGCGGAGGAGGCAAAGAGCAAAGAGCAAAGCCAGGTGCCAGGCAGAGGGAGAGTCTGTTTCTGGGAAAGAGATTTCATACAGTCCTGACAACTGACCAGGCCACTATGCAGGAGCAACAAGAGGGGCCACACCTCTACTAGGGCCTGCTCGCTTTCCATTTAAGTGTGATTTCACATCAGGACCCCACGAATGGACTTGAGGGGAACCCCATGTTCCCCCTTCGAATGTGACCACATTGAATGCATTTCTTCTTCTCCTTCTCCTCCTTTTCCTTCCTCCTCTTCTTTTTCCTCCTCCTCCTCTTCTTATCTTTCATATTCTTACCTTCCCCTATCTTCTAATAATTCCTAGGATGCTCAGCTGGTCTGCTGAGGGTGGGGTGGAGCCTAACTTACTGGGGCTGTCAGGGCCCCCGCTTTGCACCCAGTAGCTCTGGTGAGGATACTCCTCCATCTTCTGTTGTCAGCTGGTGTGTTGGGAATGACACTGTTGACAGACACTGGCTTAGAGAGAGAGGCAAATGAGAATCTTGGCTGTCTTTCTCAGGGTAAAGTAAGCACGCATCCTTGTACAATGTTGTTCTTTGGAGAAGCATCCCAGAGCAAATTAGCATGAGGGACTCAGAGCATTTGCCAGTAACTGTGGAGTTCAGGCTCGTGTTGGGAAGCCCTGTTTCCTTGTTCTTTTCTGACATCTCACTATGCATATTCTGTCCTTGGAATCCATCTCAACTGTTTTCACAATGTGTTTTAGTCATTTTCTCCTGGGGACTTTGCTGTGTCTTTCAAAAATGCAGTTCCTGATAATTGCAGAACCCGTGTTCTAAGAGGGACTATTGGAAGCATATCCGATGACTGTGAAGAGATCCTACTTCGTGTGTGTGTGTGTGTGTGTGTGTGTGTGTGTGTGTGAGAGAGAGAGAGAGAGAGAGAGAGAGAGAGAGAGAGAGAGATGTGGTATGTGTGGTCTCTCTCTTTGTGTATGCTTTCTCTGTGTGTGGTATGTATTATGTGGCGGTGTGTATGTGTGTATGTGTGGTATGTAGTATATTTGCGAGCATGTGTGTGTGTGCGCGTGCTCTGTGTGTATCCATGCACTCCCTGTGTGTGTGCTGTGTGTGTATGTGCTCTATCTCTGTGTGTGTAGCGTGTGCATGCATGCTCTGTGTTCTCTCTCTCTCTCTCTCTCTCTCTCTCTCTCTCTCTCTCTCTCTGTGTGTGTGTGTGTGTGTGTGTGTGTGTGTGTGTGTGGTATTTTTGTAACAACTGCTCCTTTGGAGACTTTTCCTTGACAGAGCTACTTTGGCTTTCCCTGCCTAAGCCTTTTACAAGAATTAAGCTCCCTTGCCCCTCCTCTCCCCCTGCAAATGTGGAGTCCTAAATGCTAAAGACAAGTCTCACCTAAATGTAGCTGAGGTTAAGTAAGAGACAATCCTTTTTACATTTTTAGAACCCCGGCGAACTCCGCAATGCTCTCTAGTCTTTTGTTCTTTGCCACAGTTAATGCAGAACAGGCAATGCCATGAGCTTTTACTTGCAGAAAAGTAACAAAGTGCCGCATCTATGCTGCAGCTAGCCCTGAGGGTGAGGCTGAGGTTGCTCAGGAGGTTCCGGCCAGAGGGGGAAGAAGACACACTGAGATGGGAAGGTCAGGCTCTGCACACAGCCCGCATTTGTCTGTGCCTCTTCTAGTTTCTGAAGCCCTTTGCATTTCCACGTTCTCCAGGATGAAGTTTTGAGGTCCACAGGCTCTGCATCTTCTCGAGATGCCTTCCTCTGGACCAGCCTGACTCCCTCCTATCAACTCTCATCATGGACGACTGGGCTTGTCAGTTCTGAGCAGCTGGGATCTCAGACCCGTAACACTATGGTAACAGATTTCACATAAATATGTTTAAGTATAAACTAGGAAGAAGAGGCTAAAAAAAAAAGCCCCAAAGATGCTTTTGATTTAAGATGGAGGTTGAAACCAGAAGCCACGCAAATGCAAGAAGCTTTAGGATGCTGTTGACATGGGTTTTAAGGATCTGAGGCATCTTGAATCTATTTGCTTGAGTGTAAATGTAGGGGAAATGCTTAGTAGATACCTGTATGAGATTCAGTTAGATCTCTAATTAGTTTGCATCGGTTTGTCCTAACAATTCTACTAAAGCTATATCCTACAGAAGTCAAAGAGCATGCCTGTCTTACTGAAAGGTTTTCAGAGTTCTAAGGCCAATTGTTATGTAACCTTGAGTCTGTGAATATCTATTTGAAAATCCTACATATATTAGAACATTTGTTCTGGAAACTGTATTAGCTAAGGCTGTATACACTTTGCTCTCTATAGGCACAGATTTTATTCTCCTTTTCTTTTTTGAGATAATTAACCATTGACTGTGGCTCCATTGATTTAGTTCCAATTAACTCAGAGCATGCAACATCTGCATGGCGTCTCTTGGAAGTGGGAACATAGCTAAAGACAGTTTTTATTGTAGGAAGTTCCATATACACTCTAACAGAACGACTCTAACGATTTAATATACAAATCGACATAGGATTCTTGTTAACAGTATCTAAGGGCTCTAGGACCCCTTGATGCTTGAAAAAAAGAACTAGGGTACCCCAAGTTTACTTCCCCTTCTCTTTGAGGAGTCCCACACAGCAAACAAGAAGGGAAAACGTCTCAGAGAGAAGTCAGCATCATTTACTGATTTGAGGTTTGCTTCAACTAGACAACACCACAATGCCACCGTTTTTGACACAAACCTCCATACATCTGGGAAGACAGACTCTCCATTGATTAGCTGCCCATCAGATTGGCCAGCTGGACCAGGTTTTCCTCCTAACAGGAGATTCAGGCTCACTTAAGTTGGTGCAAAACAGGAATCCTCCTCTGCTTTGCCTTTTGTCAAAAAGCAGCAGGAAGGACCGATCTGTTTCCCCTTCCACCTTATGAGACCCACTCCTCTGCAGTATATTGTATGCTGGGAGCTCTCATTCTATCTTAGCGACTTCCCAGACTCATAAATGGGGAAGAAAATTCAATTATATTGTTAAGTACATTTGCTGTAATTTTTTTTCTTTTGGCACACTGTATTGGACCCAGGGTTTTAACATGCAAACTTTGGGAGTATATAAATATTTGGTTCAAAGTAGTCTGAGTGACTGCTAGGAACCCTTAAAGGCACAAAGTCCAAAGGGGGAAGGTGAAGAAAAGGACCAATGGATTTGCTAGCTTTCCTTTTATTGTTTTATTATTATTTTTATTATTACATAGATAGCCAGCCGTTTACAACATTCTTTTCTTCAGCTCACCCATCTTTGGGGTGAATTGTGGGAAATGAAGCGGGGTTGTCTCAGCCCCTAGGCTTGACTGCATTTCCCCACTCCTAATGTGGCTCGGTGAGGGGTTGCTTTAGTGTTGAAAAATTGAGGGGGATCCCTGTGGGGTCTGACAGACCAGAATCCCAGCGCCAGCCCTGCAGTTCATATCACTTCCTGGAGTCTCTCTTTGTAAAATGAAAGGCGAACTCACACTACCAAAGAACCCGTTCAGTGGATGATGCGTCTGGAGACCACCTTGACCACACACAGCCCAGACTGGACATGTGTTGCTAGTGGCATTGCGTCATTACTACTCCCATGATTCTTTGAGAGTAAGACGCCTCACTGTGACGCTAGGCGTGTAGAAGCTCAGTCCATGCAGGATCTCTGCTGTTTAATGAGGTGAACGTCTTTCCAAGGCACCCCACATCTCCCAGGCTGTAAATCTGCCTCTTACCCTTGTAGCCAGATGCCTCTTGAACATGAACCAATTCTCTGTAATCAAGCCCACGGAGACGGCAGTTCCCCAGCCTGCCTCTGCTGGGTACCCACCGCTTTACTGCACTCCTCGCTTTGAATTGAAATACTCTATGGCATTAATGCTTCTCAGATTGAAACCTGCAGGGCTGGATTTTCAATTTCCCCCCTGGGACGGTAGCTGAACTGGTCTTCCGGAAGACAGATGAATTGAGAGATCTCTGAACAGACTGTAGATGTATTGCCAGACAGGGAGAGGATGTCCCTGTCCAAAGGAGCATAGTGGCCTACGGGAGCTTTGTCCAGCTGGGGTAGTGAGCAGCCAGCAATGCAGTCATATTGGAACACTAATGTTAAGGGGACCCATGGAGAGGGGGAGGGGGAGTGTTTATAGTTCACTGTGCACCAGACTCTGAGTCAAGAGCTCTGTGCTCTGTCCCACAGACAGAGAGTAAAAGTCCATAACACGTTCAATTAATTTATTTATTTTTGTTTTTGTGAAACAGAGTCTAGCTACATAGTTTTTGCTAGCCTGGTACTTACTATGTAGCCAGGTTGGCTTCAAACTCACAGCAATCTTACCTGCCTTCATTTCTTGAGTGCTGGGATTATAGACATACACCATCAAACCCAGCTGTTATAACAATTTCAACACGCACATTCCGAATGGACACTGCCCGATTCTCTTCTCTCTCTGTCTTTCTCTGGAACCTGTGTTTACTCGGCAAGCTTGCTACCGTTAAGCCACATTCCCAGGCCTTTTCCTACTTTTCATTTTCAGAGAGTGCCTTACTAAGTTATCCATGCTGGCCTTGGATATCTCTGTAGCCTCGGCAAACCTTGAGCTGTGATCTCCCTGCCTCAGCTTTTGAGTAGTTGGATTAGAGTCCTGGATCAGTACCTCCCGACTATCCTAGGTAAGTGTTTAGCCTGCCAATGAGACTATCACTACCATGCTTCGACCTGCTGATCCAGAAACTGAGTACCAGAGAGGTTAAGGTGACCACCTGAAGGTCTCACCCAGAGGAGCAGCGGAGTCTGAAGGGCAGCCCACTGGATGCATAACAGATGAGTGTCTACAGCATCCCTCAGCTTCCACATGCGGATTCAGCCGGGTTTACCAGATGTTCGTTTTGGCTCTACCTCTGTATAACACACTGTGTTTTCATCTCACTTCCTTTCTCTGTATCTGTTCTTTGAGCCTCTGCATTTGGGAAGAAAATGAATCCGAGCTGAGGCCCCCTAACAGCCCTGAGTGTTCTTCGAGGGGCCCATGGGTGCACATGCTGGAGTTGCCAGCACAAGCCTGCGGGGAAGATGGCCTGCAGAACATCACGAAAGATCTTGGGGAGCGGTTGGCTACAGGATCAGCATTAGAAATCTCTTTTACACATTTATGTCTACATTGCATCTGAAATTTGACTCTGGAGGAGGAAGAAAATAGAGAAATCAATGCTGTGGGGCTCATATGCAGCAAGAAGCCCCCAACCTCCTCCTTATGCCCGATGATCTTTCTGGTCCATTAACTTAAAAAAAAAGTTTAAACCAAGCAGGCATTGAGATTCTAGAAGAGACTCAGAGCTTGTTTTGTTACTTTAAAAAATGCATTTGAGTGCCTCTATGACCAGCTGTACTTTAGGTGAGTTGGCCAGAAGGAAAACAATAGCAAGAGGGAAAATGATTTTTTTTTCCTAACTAATAACTTTTCACACCTCGTTTTGCCATTAAAGCCCCCTATGGCAGGGAGCCTGCTACCCAGCTGAGCAAGGAATTGGATCCTTCCTGACTAAGCTTTAGGCAAATATGAATTTATATGGTGTGTGTGTGTGTGTGTGTGTGTGTGTGTGTGGTTTAGAGTGAACCGAATTCATTTCGAGAGGTGCAGGCCAATCTCTTCTTTCTATTTCCATTATGCTTTTTCAGCTTGGACCATTTCCCTCTCTGAAATTGCACTGGGCTGGGAAGGGAAAAAGAAAAGCAACTTGAGTGTCGAGTTTCTAAGACACAGAACATCTAATAAATTCACGGCCTCTCTTCATTTCTCTTCTGTGGCTGTGACAACACACTCTGACAAAAGCAACCTAGGGGAAAACAGGTTTGTTCTGGCTCAGGAATTCAGTCCATTGCAGCCGGGGTCAGGGCACCAGGAGCTTGAAGTAGTGCTGGCTTCACCTCAGAAAGCAGAGAGTGATGGATGCACAGCGCTGCTCAGCTCTCTTTCCCTACTTACACAGTCCAGGGCCCCAGTCTAGGGGATGGCACCACCCACTGTGGGCAGGTCTTCCCACCCCAGTGAATACAGCCCAGACCCATCTCCCAGGGTGACTCTTGATCCTGTTCAGTTGACATCATACTCTCCCATGAGAATAGTCCTCCCAAAGGCCCGGTAGGATCTGCGGCTTTATCTCTAGTCACAGATCAGGCAGCCAAAACTCAGGAAGGTGAAGTGACATTTTTTTTTTTCAGGATCTCACAAAGTAAATAACATAGTCAAGATAAGAATGGGGTCTCCCAAGCTTCCAGGATGGAAGGCCTTCCATCCAGTGCCTTAGACTCCTTGTAGTTAAAAAATCAGTTCTCAAATTTGGCTACAATATCAATTCAGTCTCTCTGTCTCTGTCTCTCTCTCCCTCTCCCTCTATCTGAAAAACTCGGGTTAGATCAGATATGACTAATAGATTTCACATGAAGGTTGAGCTTGGTCCCTTGGCAGGGGTTGCTCAGAGCTCTTGGTTTAAAGAGATCTTTAGTCATGTCTAGACTCCTTAGCAAAGAGTGCTGGGATTGACTTGTGATGTCTTCCTAGGCATGTATGTAGGTGACACAAATGGATCACAAAAGGGCTGTGCTTGTGAATGCTGGCCCTGGAGCTAGCTCACTCATCCTCTTGCTTCCATTACTGAGAAAGAAAAACAGGAATGAATGGAAGAGAATGTGTTTTTATAAGAAATCAAAGCATTTCCCCAGAATTCCTAGCAGGCATCTGCATCTCATGGATCAAAATTGTTTGACATGATTAGAACTAGACATTTTAGATGGGCTCATCTCCACCCTGCCTCCATCCCAGGAAAATTGGGATTCTATCAGTAAAGAGGGAGATTCCTGATGTTGGATTAGAGACCAACAGCGTCTATCACCTGGATTGGTAGACACTTGGATTGGTTATTGTAAACGTGACACAAATGAGTCATTTGGGAAGACGAAACCTCAGCTTAGGAATTCCCTTCACTAGACTGGCCCATGGGCACGTCTATGGAGCATTTTCATGATTAATGGTTGATGTGGGATGGTCCAGACCAATGTGAGCAGTGCCATTCCTGGGAAGGCTGAGAAAGTCAAGGAAAGCAAGCCAGTAAACATCATTGGTCCACGGCCTCTTCATCAGCTCCTGCCTCCAGATCCCTGCTTTGAGTTTCTGCCCTGACTTCCCTTCATGATGGACTAAACTGGAAGATGAAGTACTCCCTTTCCTCTCCCAGCTGCCTTTGGTCATGGTGTCCATCACAGCTATAGGAAGCAAACCGGGGCAGGTGCTGTCTCCATGGTCAGTCCTGGAAATCTGACAAGTGAATACCTTCCTGAGGTGATGTCTTCTTCAGGAAACGACCAGCCCCCAATGGACTAGGGTTGTCAGTAGATACGTAGAGTGAGGGATTGCAAGCCAATGGGACAGTCCCTGCTATTAAATTTAGAAGGACTGAGAATTCAGGGGACTCATGCCCAAATAGCAGGACCCAGGAAACCAGAAAGAGGGTACATTTAGTAAAATGTCCAAAAATTGGGAGTGAGCTCAGCCAGGGCTGTGCAGGTGTGGTAGGACAGTGGCTCCAATGGAGGGAAGAGTCTGAATAAGACCACACCCTCTGTCCACCTCTGGCAGTGGGTCCGCCCCAGGATCAGCCTCTCTGTTTTCCATGATTTCCTTCAGTCAGTGCCCTTCCAGGTTTCCTACAGGGCAGCTGCAATGGGATGAAAATGTGTACCTTGTTCTGACTAGTTTTATGTCAACCTTATACAAGTTAGAGTCATTTGAGAAAAGAGAACCTCAGTTGTGAAAATCTCCCCATCAAGAGTGGCCTGTGGGCAAGCCTGTGATTTATTATCTTGATCAATGATTGACATGGGAAGGCCCAGTTCTCTGGGCTGCTAGTCCTAGGTGGTGTAAGAAAACAGGCTGTGCAAGCTATGGGGAAAATCCGGTAAGTAGCATTCTTCCGTGGGCTCTGCAGTCATCCCTGCCTCCAGCTCCTGACCTGGGGAGCGCCTGTCCTCACTCCTTTGGTGGTGGGATGTGGAAGCATAAACGAAATAAATCCTTTCCTCCTCAAGTTGCTTTTGGTCATGGTGTTTATCACTGCAACGTTAACCTTAACTAAGACAGAAATTGGTACCAAGTTGCAGGATATTGCTGTGACAGACCAGACGATGTGTTTTTTGGGGGACCGTGGTAGCATGCCAACTTGGGACTAGAAACACCATTGAGTGTTCAGAACTCAGTGGAGTGTCTTGTGGGAGCTGGGAGCCACGGTGTCGAGAGCCGTGCAGGTGATGGGGGCCTGGAGTGTAGGCTTCAGAGGGAACTTTGGAGAGTCTCTTAAGGGCTCTTCCAGGCCTGTTGGATATTTTGAGTTAAGAGGCTGTCGTTCTGGTCAGTTGAGGTTGAACAATCACTGTGATTAACAAGGGACTTGCAGTGCTGAAGGGAAAGCCTTGCTATCCTGGGACAGTTGACGCTGGTCAACTGGCTCTGGGAAATCAGGACCACAGAACTCTTGAAGGCCATGTTTCCTCAGCGTCAGCACACAGGTGCTGTGGTCCGGATGGGGGCCAACGTTGTACTTGGTGTTGGCAGTCAAACTTGGTACTGAGTCTTTATGTGGCATTGGTTCTGGTGACATGGAGGGGTCATGGAGTTCGTGTGTGTGTGTGTGTGTATGTGTGTGTGTGTGTGTGTGTGTGTGTCTTGTCACACAGTTCTACTCTGCCCTCATGCAGGTCACCTTTCTAAGTTTCAGCTTTTTGGTAAAATTGTGATGGGGAAGCTCTGTTAACCAATCACGCCCAGGAAGAAAAACTGGGATGGACCAGGTGTGTGCTCTCTCTTTCTCCCTCTTTGGGTGACTCCCGCCGGACACAGACTTCCCAATCTTGTGGAGTGAGTTTCTCCTTATCGCAATTAAAAATATAATTGTTTATCTTTATAAAACTTTATCTTTATTCGATTTCCTGAATCAAGCTAGTTTCTACAAAATTGAGATTATGATAATTACACTTCATCCCTCAGCACAAGACAGTCACTTTTAGAAACTCCAGCGATGCCTGTCCCTGGATGACTTCCCGTCTCTAGTCTTGGGTCCTCCTATTCTGTCCTCCTGGCAGGGATAGGATGCTGTGGCTTCCCTTCAGAGAGCTCTATGCTGGTTTCCATTACCACCCAGGGCTATGCCCGCCCTCTCAGGTAGCATGGCTGTTCTCCATGAGCGGATCCAATGACTCTTGAGGAGCCAGCTCATCTCATGAGCTCCTTCATCCTGCCCTCGGGCCACCTGAATACCCCTAGCATCTTGATGAACACACTTCTCCATCACAAGATTTTATTTTTATTCATAATGACCTATATATGCGTGCAGTTATGTGCACACACGTGAGGTTATGTGCACACGTGTGCAGGTGTCATCAGAGGCCAGAAGAGTGACACAGAGCTCCTGGAGCTGGATTCACTGGTGCTTGTCAGGCCCGGGAATCAAACCCAAGTCCTCTGCAAGAGCAGCAAGTGGCAGTAACGACTGAGCCATCTCTCCAGTCCCTCCCTTGACGCTTCTGCAGGAATCCTAGGACACTCTACCAGAATCACGCAATGAATAAATAACCGGAGGAAGGAGCAGGCAGACAAGCCACCAAGCCATGGTGCTTTCCAAGGACATTTTGTTGCCTTCTGCCATTACTCAGAACATTACTGTTGCCACTGCAAGTGACAGCTAAGAGAATCCTGGGGCTTGGGGACAGAGTGGTAGGGACTTGCCCTTGGGCAGTGTATGGCTGGTATGTGATGGTCCCTGGATGGAAGGCCTCTTCTGTCCACCTGCTAGTCCATATACTACATTAGTTTGAACAACAGGGCTGCAGCACCAAGGTTGGTCACCAGTCATGGAGGGCCCAGATCTCATGCTCAGATGGGTTTTTCCACCTGGAGATTGGAGTTCAGGCTTCCTGGAAGACCAGGTCTTGACTTGTTACCTTGATATGGAAATGGACCACCCACATGGGTAATCCCTGCACTCAAACTTCCTTTGCAGTGTTGTTCAGTCTGCGCAGGGTAGGCAGGCAGGTGCCAGCAGTGGTAAGACTGAATGGTCCTTTCATATTCTCTCCTCCTCTCAGGCAGACTGCATCAATACCTCCTACAGAAAGCCTAGCAGGACTACATCTCTCCCAGCATCCTACACTGCCTCTCATTTCCACCATGGGTATGTGCCTCTGTGTGGGTCCCCAGGATGGCAACATCAACCCCCTTATTTCATAAATCTCCTTCCTAAGAAATACAGGAGGATGGGGTGTCCAGGGTATAACCCCAGAGCCTCACTGGTTTCATGACTGCCTCACTGAGCTACCCACACAGGGTGCACACATCTGAAGCCCCTCCCCTCATCCTGAAGCTGGGAGGAGCCTGATGAGATGGATCGCAGAGGCGCTGGAGACGGCTGTGAGCACTTGGGAACACGCACTTGCCAAGTCTGAGAAACACAAATGCTGAAAAGACACACACAGGAACGGAACACCCTGCAGGACACGGTCCTGGTCCTCTGCCGGAGCAGCCTCCCTCTGCCGTTTACCAGACCTTTTAGGGTAGAACATGGTGCGACATACCTGTAACCCCAGTACTTGGGGGGCCGGAGCAGAACTGCCCTGAGCTAAAAGCCAGTAAGAGCTACATAGCAAGACTGTTTCAAACCTCACACACACACACACACACACACACACACACACACACACACACACACACACACAGATGCACACACATACACACACACCACCACCACCACCAACAAACTGTTAGGTAGTTTATCAGAGTTGGATAAAACTCAATTTTCGCATCTTAGATTCACATTTAAAAAAAAAATGAAACCCTTAAATCCCATTATTCTGGGATGACTTGGCTGAGAAAGACTTCTAACTATTTCTGAAGATTGGATGCCCTCCTGGGGACAAACACTCTTCCCCACCGAGGTAATTCAGGAGCCTATTTCCCATCTGTGTATTTTCCCTGCTCCCTAGGCAGCCTGACTTCACAGGAAGTAGGATTGAGGCACACAGGTCTGGATTGGAATTCTGGCCGTTACTCCTGTTCAGCTGTGCTGCTTTGAGCAAGGAACTCAACCTCTCTGAGCCTCCACAGCTTCATCTGTGAGGAGGGGAACACGCTGGAAGCTCACAGAGTGAGATCCCATACGAAGGGGACATCTAGATGGATGGGACATGCTCGTGGAACGCCAGCCCCTTTCTTCATCTCTCACTCTGAACCCGCCGGGGTCACTCTGACTCACCTTGCTCCTTAATCCGTGGTGTCCTTGGTCTCTTCCCCTAATTTACATACGGCCATCCTAATCTCTGGGCTATATGTTGCTCTGTGTGCCCCAAATTTCTAGTGTGGCATTTAGCACAGGGTAGGTGCTTCAAAAAATAAATAACTAAATAAGTAAAGGCTCTTTCAGTGAGCCAAAGAAGAAATGAGTCCAAACCCCATCTGACAGATGTCTGGGGAACAACTGAGCAGTATAAGACGGCGTGCAGCAAGAAGCATGCCATTCCCAGGGTAATAAGTAACTACTGGCAGTCATTTTGTAAACAAATTTGGCTTCCTAGGGTGTCTTTGAGCCTCTTATGGATTGTGTTAAGTTCTGATGTTCCTTAAAAAAAAAATAAATTGCTTCAGCTTAGGTTGCTATTCTCCAAATGGCCTCTAGATGGCGGTGTTCAACACAGAGACTGCCCTGAGCCTGTGGAACCGCAACAGCAGGGGCGGTGGGATGGAGGGGAATCGCTTTTTATTACCAATGCATTAAGAATGAATTTATCATTCTGGCTCAACAAAAGTCTAGTTATTCGGTAAGAAGCTTTATCCCCAGCTAACGCTCAGCTTAATCAGTTCGCTTAGATACAAAGCCTGCTCAGGCTTTTGTCTCGTGTTCAGAATGAATAACCCCACCGTGATGTCTGTGGTTTCAGAGCTGACAGGCTTGAGACATTTGGTTTCTCTCCAGGATCCTAGAGCCAGGTCTCTGGGAAGGTGGAGGGAGGAAAGCAGCTGCTTCGAGTCCAGTGGCAAGGATGATGGATGATCTAGCAAGGTGGCTTGTATGGGATGGTGACAGTAACATCAGAAAACACCCGTAAAGTCACCTGTTTGCTGTGTGGCAGGCACTGCTCGTACGCCTTCATACCCCACTCATTCACATAATTCTATGTGACCTCGACTCTCATGACCTTGGCATCAAGTGTGGACATTGAGGTCTAGGGAGAGAGTTGAATGTGTCACGCAGTGGATGGTGACAGCTGGGATGGATGCCTGGCTATGAGAGCCATAGTCTTGGCTGCTCCTTTTGGGTGGCAGCCTACCAGTGGGAATACAGAGTAACCAAGGGACTGGGGAAAGTCTTTTGCAAGGCCTCCTCACTCTTAGACAGTGCAAAGCCCACACTTCAGCACCAAAGACAGGTGAGGATGCAGAGAAATGCCAGTTGTTGCTAGTTTAAAAAAAAAAAAAAAACAAAAAACAAAAAACACAAGGTTTAGCGCCAGAACGGCCTGCACTCAGATCTATACTCCATCAGTTACTCGAGTAAGTTATTTTTTTATTCTGGAATATGAATGAATTCCACAAGCAGGTGCAACCCAACTGGGAAGACACAGGCAGACAGGAACATTCAGGACTCAGAGACAGGTGACAGATTGTGTCCCCCAAACTCAGACATCAGGGGATTCTCCAAGCAGGCAGGAAAAGAAGACCAAGTAAGAAGGTCTGCTTTAGCTGGAGAGACTGTTGACGTAACAGTGAAGAATTTCTATGCCAGGTGTCCCGAACTTATCTTGTAAACTCTCCCAAGCCATGTAGCTCAAGCCAAGTTATTCAACCTCTGAGGCTGAGTATAGCCCTCTGTGAAATGGGTACAATAAGCTGTCTATGAAAAGCTGAGCACAGGTCCCGATATGGGCAAAGAGAGGAAAGGGTGGGGCTACAGGAAAATTATAATGGGGGCAAGGTCCCTAAAGAAAACCCCGGGCACCCAGAGTGTCACCTGTTACCCAGTTGGAAATGGATCAGTAGATTCCCTTCAAGTATAATTATCAGAAGAACTGTGCTAACATAAAAAAATGGTAAAGGCAATAAAGACATGACAGAATTCACAATAACCATAACACTCTGGCTATTAAGGACCTGTGAGAACATGGGGGCTCAGACCTGTTCCACATGGGCCTCCGTCGTCCTAAGTGACACTGGGGAACAGAGAAGGTGGCCCTTCACTGAAGGGTCCTCTCATGTGTTGGCATCCTCCTACCCAACATGTGTGCATGTCCACTTTGTCCTCCCTTCTTGCCCGGTTTCCTGCATCAGGCTAGTGGCCTCCCATGAACTGGGCCCCACATCAGGAATTGTGCCCAGTTCTTCTTGTTCCTTCCCATTCTGTATCCAATCCAAGGGATACGGAATCTCTCAGGTCTCCCCACCTCCTGTCCACTTCAAGCCCCTGCCCCTCCTCCAGGCTTCTTTACCCCCTCATTGCGGGTTTCCTCAGCAGGAGGACGCCTTCCCTACATCCTGGCTGCAAGTTCTCGGTAGACGCGTTGTGGACATTTTTCACCAATCTGCTGCTCGCCCTTTTCATCCACTTAACAAGGTCTTACGCTGAGCCAAGTTTTCAGCCTTGATGAAGCTCAGTCGGCTCATGTTTTCTTTGATAGAGCACATGTTTCGAACCGTGTCTAAGAACTCTCTGCCTCGTCACAGGTATTGAAGACGTTTCCTTTTCTTTCCAACAAGCTTCCTAGGCTCACCTCTTACGTTTACATCAGTGATCTACTTTGAATTAATTTTTCTATAGAATGTGAGGTTCAGATCAAAATTCTTTCAGGGAGGGACACTGGGGGCCGTTCAATTGTTAGAGAAATGTCCTTCCCGCCCTGTAAAGAAGTCTAAAAATAAAATAAAAGCTGAGCATGACAGCTCCTGCTGACAACCCTCCAGAGATTCCCTGCGGCCTGAGAAGTACACTCAGCAACTTCCCTCTGGATTCTGATGGCCTGGTCCAGCCAGCCATCTTCTCCTCCTTGAACCACTTCACTCCCGCTTCAAGATCTCTGCTTCTTCCTAGAGATACTGGGAGCTTTCCAGTGTTAAGATTTCTGTGGCAGGTCTGCCTCTTCCAGGGAAAGCACCCTAGGCTTCTTCTATGACTGACTTCTGCCTAGCTATGGGGATGGGATTAGGATCATCTGTCTTTTAGACTAGCCACGAGCCACCCCCTGTTTCTCCCCATTCACTCCTTTCCTGTCACCGTGCCCTGTGATAGGCTTCCTAGCATGACTGGCTAACCCAGTGTGTCCAGCCCATTTTTTCCCCTGCTGATTATCCACCTCCCCCTGGCCATCCTAGTCCTCGCTATTGACTCTGGTTAAGACCTCGAGCTGTGCAATCACACAGCCTGCATTCAATCCCACACCTAAGATTTTGTGACTACTGGAGGGTCTGGGATGAGCTGCTGGAGCACTGAGATTGCCTCCGTTTCCTCATCTGTCAAATGTCGATGTGATTGCACTAAAGGTTGCTGTATGTATGGTCGGATTAAAGGGTTGCATACATGGAAAGAATTTTCGCATGTGTCTGGCACTGTGTTAGGACTGAGTGGTGGGGTCTGTAAGCTGCACTCTGAGGCTGACTGTTACAGGATGGAGGAGGACCAGAGGGTGGTTCCTAGGAGCCTTCTCCCCCCACCCTGCTGCACTCAGCACAAGTCTCCTATCATCTGAGTGTACTTTAGGTTTCCATGTAGGCTTCACTGACAGAATGTCATTGCCAAAAGGAGTTTGAAAGGCACAGACCTAAGAAAGGGCGCTGCCTTTCCTCAATGGCGAAGACCTGGATTTTAGCCTCAACCTCAGTTTCGGTTTTTGGCCAACTACCTGTCTACTTCAGACTACTTCTGGGTCATGGGAACTCAGGAGAGATGATCACCAAGGCCATTCATGTATGATGCTCCGTGAGACGAGATTCTGACATTCTTAGTCTTGACCCAGCATCCGTACCAGAGAAGTCCTTGGCAGCAAGTTGGCAGGGAGCCTCTGAGAACCATGAGTGCCAAAGGGCCAGTGCTGCCCAGCAGTGGTCCCAGACTACAACCCAGTTCAGGAGGCCTCCAGACGGCCAGGAAGAGACTAGACTTTTGTGGGGTGGGGGAAGGGGGGTTCATCAGAGCATAGTGTTACCCAGGTGCTGTCAAGTAGGAAGCCCTGGCATCAGCCTCACCCACATCAATGTTACTGGGTGACAGATTTTGGATCATGTGTCTAATGTTCCCAAACTTTTGTTTCTTCATCTGCAAAATTACTATGTTTACGTGGGTTTGACATGGGCATTTGAGGGGATAAGGCAGGTGTAGTGTCAGAGAAGCTGGTGCAGAAACACACATAAGCAAATCTAGTGAAACACGGGCTCCACGAGAGGATTCTGGGAATCGACGTTTAAAACAACTCCATACCCTGCTTCCTTTAAGCACCTGTGAAGATGAGCCAAGCCCAAGAAATACTGGTATCTTCCAACATCACCTTGAACTCTCTTGGGTACCACTTACAGTTGAAAACTTCTCAGAGCTACATACAAATTAAATTTTTCTAGAGGCCACATTAAAATGAGAAAAATGATTTTTTTTGCATATTTTATTTCATTCCAATGTATTGCTTCAACAAAATGATAATTTTAACATGTGATGGATGTCAATACTAAGATATTTTACATTCTTTCATGCTTTGCCTTCAAAATCCAGAATATATTTTTATCCACATCACGGCTCAGTTCACATGAACTTAGTTCACATTTTGGATGCTTAAATAACACAAGGAGGCCCAGGAGAGGTGGCTCAGTGGTTATGAGAAACTTGCTACCTTTCCTGGGGACCTGAGTTCGGTTCCCAGCACCCACATTAGGTGGCTTGGAGGCCCATGCAATTATAACTCTCCTGCCCTCCACAGGTACCCGCACGCATGATACACAGCATTCTCTCTCTCTCTTCTCTCTCTTTATCCTTCCCTCCTTCTATCCCTCTCCACACACACATAAATAAGCCTGTAACCACTGAGCTAAATAGTGCAGGCAAACATGCAGCACAGAGGCTGAGGACCAAGAATGCAACCCTGATAAAAATGGAACATGCAGGACCCTGTAATCTGCCTTTTAGGGAGCACCTTAACCCCAGGTTTGGCTTGTTTTGCTCCTAATCTCTGTCCTTTATTTGGGCTGAGTCAGAATATGTTAACAGTGGGTGTTAACTAGGCATAGTGAGCTTTGTTGATGGTCTATACACTGTTTTGGTTTAGATCACATGACCCCAGATTCAGGCGGTGAACCTTCAGTACTTTATAATGTTACTATGTCTGGAGGTAACGGAAACATTTTAAACTGTGGCCCTTACAGTAGACCCTGAACCAGTGGGACAGGATCCTAATAAAATGTTAGGCCAGAGCCATGTGAAGAGGGAGCACACATAGATAGACGCGAGGAGAAGACAGAACCTTCATCTTCGATTCTACCACCCAGTCTGTGGTACTTTGTTATAGAAGCCTTGGGAAATTAATACAGGTGCATAATCTCACTTTCATTCTCTCAGAACTTCTGTAGGGCATGTATTATAAAGAAACTGGAGGCTGAAGAGGTTAGGTAGTCTCCCCAAGTCCCAGCTGGAGCATGGGATTCCCAGCTGGACCAGGATTCCAGTTCAGGCCTGCCTTTACACTGACACCGAGTGACCACTGACCACTTTACCCCTGACCACTGACTGCCCTATTCCTGGAACCAATTATTTTCTTAATAGCAATGAGCCACAGATGTTCATTTCTAGCCACGTGATTTGGGAGATATTACTGTGGGCTTTGGCATTCACACTTAGAAAAATGAAATGGGCCCTGGCCAACAGTTGCTAAAAGTCCTTTCAAATTATCTGTAGAACATTCCAAATTTCCCACAGTAGAGCGGATGATGAACTTGGTGAGTAAAGTGCCTGATGCAGACACAAAGACCTGAGTTTGAATCCCAGTATTCCCGTAAGATGCTGGGTGTGAGCCATGTGAGCTTGTCAGCTCTGGGGAAGAGGAAAAGGACGAATCCCTGAGCCTGCCAACCTCGTCTTCTTGGACAGCTCACAGTCAGAGTCAAAAGTAAGGTATATGGCATTCCTGAGGACATCCTCACATCCTAGGTCGTCCTCACATGTGTATCTGAACACATGTGCACTTGCACGCACATGAACATGCACACACACGAATGAACACACATGCACACATGAAAGGGTGGCAGGAGTATTAGCAGCTTAGTGAAGGTGTCATCATTATGGTAGGTGAAGGTGGCAGTACAGGAGGAGTTTCACTGTACACATGGAAAGAGTGACATTTAATAATGGCTGGCATTTTCTGATCCTCACTGTAGCCCAGGCACCTTTAATAAATGCTTTTTACAGACATTGTTTTGCTTAATGCCTCCAATGACACATAATTATCCTCACTTTATAGACACAGAGATTCACTCAGGGAATGCTATACTGTGTGTGTGTGTGTGTGTGTGTGTGTGTGTGTGCGCGCGTGCGCGCATACATACACATATGTCATATATATGACAATTCAGGTAGCCATGGAAACTTCCCACTTTCATGGCCTTTCCCCCAAGCCCTGGAAAACCCTAGCGATGAGGCCCTACATTGTAATAAAACTTCAAAACATTTTCCTGACCATTGTCCCTTTCTAGCCTGACTTACCAACTCTCATTCTTCATTTTGTGTTGAGTGGCCTGAGGGGTTTGTGCTGTTTGAGCATCTGCCTTTGAGAGGTTGTGCTTTGGAACAGTTACTTTGGGCTCAATGAGATAGGGACACAGCCCTGTGTGTTTTAGTTATTTCTCTGTATAATTAACTTCCTGCTAGTTGTTTTTAGCATAGGAGTGACTTCTAGGAATAGTCCTACCATCTATTACTTAATGAGGTCCTACAAATGGCAGAACCTGGGTCCCATGTTAATATAAATGACCCCTAAGCACCCACGGCAGAATGGTGAGGTAACAGAGGAGACGCAGTGTAAGATGCACCAAGTCAGAGCGAGTCTGTGGCAAATTGTCCTGATCATAAATCATAGGCTGGTGTACTTGGACAATTCAGTTCTTATGGATGTCCAGTCAGGACAGAGGTGCCCATGGAGACATTTGTATCTTAAGTACCATGCATGTTGTTCATTTTTCTGATGGAGCTTTTCCAGATAGAACTGATCGCAACTCCTGAGTTCTCAAGGTCCAGACACAGAGCGGTACTGCAAACAGCGTTCGTGTCTGTGTTTCCATGCAGCTGGATTCTCAATAAAACCTTCTTGACCAACCATGCCAGACAAGATGGCTGAATTACATTTCTGATCACTTCCTATAAAAGCGTGCCATAAAATGGTTCTGTGGAGAAGCAATCTCAGTGTGCACAACCCCTAAACAGGGGAAACCAAGAATTCTAGATGGGGAGCCAAGCAGCGAATTAAGAGAAATAGTCTCTTGCTTCTGGGTATGTTATTTGCCATCGTTGTCAGCTATCTTACTATTGACAGTGTACTGTGATATGTTCTCACACTCAGTTGCATCAGATTTGATATTTGTTACTTTGTTTTTGTTTTTTTTTCCCTCATGAGGCTCTTTTCAAATATATAAGATTCAGGTCCATTGGCACCTGTTGATGGGAAGGTCCTAGTGAGCACAGCCAGTTGACTGTTCTTCCTCTTTGTCTTCAATTCTGGTGATAAAAAATTCCATGCTAATAATTAATAGAATTCCAGCCCATTTGTTTCTTCAGGACAAATTCTCTTTGAACTAACGTTTCATGAAGCTCAGATCTATAGCCTCTATCCCCTTTACCCAAGAGTTACACACTCGTCCACGGCAGTACTGTCATGGCTCCCTTGCAGCTCAACCCCCACTGTGGTATTTGGATCTTTGCTTCCCAAGTGAGAGACAGAGAAATTCAAAGCGTCTCTTGGGCCTTGGTGACAAGCCTGAGGTCAGCTTGTTTTATCAGAGATGGAATAAAGCCCTCCTGTGTTGGGTACCCAGCCAGCTTTAGGAATACTCAAACTGTCCACCTAGTTCAAGGTCAGATGGGAGAAACACAAGTCCCTATACTGAGACAAGACAGACAAGACCAGAGAAGGGCCCGGAACCCAACCTGGCTATTAAGGAGGCCTCCTGAGAGAAGTTACATTCCAGCCAGGTCCTGGAGGCTGAATAAGCTCAGCTCAGATGAGAAAAGTCAGCCACCGTCCATCACGCTCACGCAACGTAGCAACGATTCAATCGAACACACTAACCCAGACAGTGCTGGGATGGGACCTTGAGATATGATTAAGCTGATGCTAAATTCAGAAAGGGAGAGAAGACAGTGGATCTGGCCTGACCAGGGAAGCTCATGCTGACCTCAGAGACTCCAAACAGCCCCTGACTCGGTGCTGTCCCCAATGCAATGCATCCTCCACCTCCCTTCCTAGTTTCTTCCACCCTGAAGTAAAGCTTTCCTCACTTACCTTCATTCGCCCTGCTCACCATCTACTCCGCACACTCTGGTCTACACAATCAACTCTCACAGCTGCACAAGCGGGCTCACTGTCATAGGTCTATTGCTTACGAATTGCTCTATCTCCTATTTCTCTTTCTTATGAAGACCTAGCTGATGAAAAGGACAGGTGATGACAAGATGGCGCAGTGAGAAGCTCACAGTGCCTGAAGGCTTTTCATACCTCCCATGGCGTGCGTGACACCTTTCATCGTTCCCACGGATTCAGGGAAAAGTAGTAAAAGAAGGGAATGATGCTATTTTTTCTTCTTCAGTTTGGATAACTGAGGCACAGAGAGACCAGGGGACGTTGCAAGGGTTGTCACTATCTCCTGGAAGCCTGGGCCTCACCTCTAGCATCAGACAGCAAGAATGACAGAGATGTGAGCCCTATTCCTGCAGTAGGGAGGCACAAGTAGCTCAGATCATGTGGATGCTTAAAGTGGAAGGGATGAGTAGTAAGAGAGCTGAGAGATGATGTTTTTAGGTACCAGCCTGCTTTCCCCATCACAGGCAGAGTAGGCAGGCAAGAACTGAGGTCAGAGCCCCCTGCTGTCAGGAAGAAGGCACACTGATGTCCACCATGCCATTCGCTGGTTTGTCATTTCAGGAATGTATGAGCAAACCCAGGCCATGCTGAAGTGTTCAGGAGCAGTGAAAGTAACCAGGCTGTCTTGTTGGTCCCATCACACGGCAGTACTTTTTGGTATAGAAGACTCCCTGTCACCCTGAGCCCATAGAACACGGGGACCCATGCAGAGTTCACCATCAGGAACCTGGCAGCCTGATGTGGAGTTAGATTTTCTTGATATATAGAGATACATTTTAGTTAGATAGACATTCTTCATATCTTTCAAAGACTGCAGAATATGGCATTTAATGTTTTAATAACTTAGGACTTTTTATGACAATGAGACACTCTGCTCCTGGCAGCACCAATCTACTTCAAGAAGAAGATGGGCATTGAAGAGAATCCTTATGGAGCTTGATAGCCATTTGGGCAAGAAACTGCTCTTGCCTGGACTGCTGCATAAATTGGACAAAGAGAACCCACAGAGAGAGGACTGCTGAACTTGCCAAAAGGTAAGATGGTCTTTTGGGGTTCCTGACTCATGAAAGAGTCTGCGAGACATTCTGCAGGGCACAGCAGAAAGTGACTGAACTGTCTTTGGAATTTTCCTGCTTCATGGAAATGTCTGCTGGAAACTATGGGCCTGTAGGTCGAAGATGGATGCCCCAACGGTACAGAGGAACTTTGGGTGACTGTCCAGGCTGCGAGATGTCTCTGTCATTTATTT
>NC_022014.1:17394812-17407041 GCF_000317375.1 Microtus ochrogaster | reverse complement strand
GGTTAGATCAATATGTAAGAGCTAGCCAATAAGAGGCTGGAACTAATGGGTCAGGCAGTGATTAAAAGAATACAGTTTCCATGTAATTATTTCGGGGCATAAGCTAAGCTAGCCATGTGGGTGGCCGGGTGCCGGGGACGCAGCCCCGCAGCTCTTATTTCAACAGCAGCCCAAAAAAGGGCTCCCTCTGAAAGATTTGGGAGTGTAGGCAAGGAAAGTCCAAGGCTCAGGTTCAAATCCCCGCTGGCAGTTTAACAGGCAAGAAGAGGTGAGTCTCCTAAGCTTGCATGTAACAACATACTTACTCCAAGGATGAAGAGGTAGCTTTGTTCTCCAGCTCAAGATGTGTTGCTAATTGTAAAAATACAAAGAAAACATCTTGGCACCCATGATACTCAGAATTGATATTGATGATGTCAACAGTATTTTTACTTCCTTTATATCTTAAAAACATTTCACACTTTACTGAACAGCTGTGTACATATTTCAGTACATAATTTAAAAAATATACATTGTTATTATTTGTGTGTGTGTGTCGGGGAGGCACACACATGCCAAGGCTTGGGTGTGGAGATCAGAGGGCAACTTATGGGATTCGGGTTTCTTCTACCACGTTGATCCCTGGAATCAAACTCTGGCCATCAGGTTAGCAGGCGCCTTTACAAGCTGAGCCATCTCACTGGTCCCCTATCTCAGTGCTTAAGGTGATATGTTATTATAATTATTTCCCCTTTACAAGTGGGAGAACTGAGGATGGTTAAGGGATTGGTTGTGAATCTTGTAACTGGAAGTTAGAGCTGGTCTTGGCCTCCAGAACCCCCTGACCTTTCTGACCTACACCATGATGTCCCTGGAGACTTGCCTCTGGCCAAGGGTGACTTCCCTTCATTACACATGGTCCTGGTTTGCATTCTGCATTAATAGTACCAGGATAGATAATTTGTTCTTGAGAAGTGGAGGGGAGGAGGAGAGAGGCTTTGAGAGGAGCAGCCCAATTGCAGCAAAGAGGTGATAATGAATTTACACCAGTGATGGTCAAAATATGGTGATTAATCATACTCCACCTAAGAAGTAGGCATTTATGGGATGCCAGCCAGAAGAAAATATTTGGAAGTCCAAATTTGAAAAATGTCATAAACAGTGTTTTGAATTCATAGATGTTTTGGGTGCTCATGTAATACCTTGGTACTCATTTAGAGAAAAAGAATATCTGCTTTGAAAACCACAGAGGCCTAGAAAAACACTCCTGCCCCAGTTCATCTCTGAGCCCTGTGGGCTGGGATGGAGGTATTTCATCTGGAGTTTGTGCTCAGTAGGATGCCTAGAACAAGGGCTCAAGAACTTGGCTCCTGCTTGTCTTCCATACCCACCCCCTCTTCCCAGCTTGGTGTTCTCTGGCAAGTTCACGTCTATGCACCCACTTTCAGGATTTGTAAAATGAGATTTTGATCCCCAGCATCTAAGCTGCCAGGATTCAGTGACACATCATACACCATGCAACTGAACCAGAAGTAGAGGTGGTGTTGGTGACCGTGATGGTGGTGATAATGGTGGTGATGATGGTTTTCTTCCACATGGCATTAATTTATTTTATTTACTAATCATTACTTTTGGGTATCATGTAGTCCAGAATGGCCTCAAATTTAATATATGGCCAAGGATGACCTTGAACTTTTTACCTTACTGTCTTCTGTGGTTATTGATGTGCATCTCCACAACTTCCTCTGGTTTGGTTGGCTTTGTTTTTTCAGAATTATTTTTCAGAAATTTATAGTGCTGTACATAAGAAAGTTGTATAGTTTTCCTTTTTACTATTTTTTTAATTTTATTTTTAATTGTGTGTGTGTATTTGTGTGTGTGTTCGTATAGGTGTCCAAACAGGTCAGAGAGGCTGCCAGAACCCCTGGAGCAGAGTTACTGTGAGCTTCCTGATGTGGGTGCCGGGAACTGAACTCTGGTCCTCTCTAAGAATAGTACACACTCTTCGTTGAAGATATCTCCCCAGCCTCTGGTTTGACTTTTTGAAGCAAATAAAATGCCACAAACCATAGCACAAAGCTTAAATCTTTGTTTCTTTATGAATGGTCATGATCTAAATGCCAAAGAAAATGAAAAGGTCCTCCTGCTGCTTCGGTGGAGAAAACACAGGGCTGGAGACTGGTTCCAGTGCTTTCTTTCAGACTGTCAAAGTGGCTTTGGGGAATGCTAGTCCTACACTCCCTAGGAGACGTTGTATGCTTACTGATATAAAATGTCCATGCTGAGGACATGGATTCAGACTTGCAGTCTAGTACTTGCCGGTGTGTGGCCTCCGACATGTCACTTTGTCTCTCAGAATTCCTGTGTATTGAGAAGATTAGGGCAATCCGCGAATTTTGTTAGAATTGAGAATATACCATCGCCAAACAGCAGCTTGGGCTTCAAAGTTTGTTCTGTTACTGTCATAATGTTGTATAAGTAATAGAATATTGCAAAAATCACAAATGTTTGTCAGCCTGTATAATGCAGAGGCTAAACCTGGACCAAATGCTCACTCTCTGTGATTGTCAACTTTAAGAATAACTTAAAATAAAGACTTATTTTTTTGTTTATGTATTCATATGTGTGTGTGAGAGTGTGTGTGTTTGTGTGTGAACATGGGTGCAAAGGCACAGAGAGACCTACAAAAGGCATTTGAATTATGAACTACCCAACATGAATATTTGAAACCAAATGCAGGTCCTCTGTAAGAGCAATGTATTGCTTTTCACCTCTGAGCCATCTCTCCAGCCCCTATTGTCACCTTTAAACACTGTGTCAAAACAAAAACATGAATGCTCCTAAGATGTGCATGACACTGAAAAACATGATGCTGCCAGCATCAACAGGGGTTTCAAGATTAGAGTCACTTGGCCTTCACCCACAGCCTGGCATTGTGAGGCTTGAGCGGCAAGTAAAAGAACAAAGCACACCTTGCCCCCTCTATACAGTGAAGTTAAAGCCGGCCGGAGATTAGGAGGTGGAAACCCTCAGCCCAGTCACTCTCTAGCTTATAATCCAGAGTGAATCTTTTATTCTCCTGAACCCCAGTTTTCTCATTATTTTATGCATTCAGTCAATCTGGCACCAGTCACACACAGATTGTTCTAGAACAGTGCCTACTTTTGAGAGAATAATTCAGCAGGTGAACAAGAAGCGAGCCAAGGAATCATATGGAAAACGCCGGGCGTACTACACCCGGGCACAGGGATCAGGTGAGATCTCTGAGAACTAGGTCCCTTGTCAGCTGCAGAGGACTGTCTCTTCCACCCACACCTAGGCCAGCATCCAGCACGGTGAAGAGGAGGAATGTACTGCATAGACCAGGCAAAGTTTCAAAGTACAGTAACACTTGAGCCGGCTCTTAAAAACTGAGCCAAGCATCGGGTAAGGGGATGATAGAAATGAACCCTCCAAGCAGAACTTAAAATAGGTGCAGGGACAGGCAGGGGAAGTGTCTGGAAAGCATGGGGAAGAGGAAGCTAGGTGCAGGTGCCATCCCGAGTGTGAATCTAGGCAGCAATGCAAAATCGCTTGGGGAAACAGATGCAGTGGTATTATTATTGCACCTTGCTTCCTTGATGTATAATGCATTATAGATTTATCTTATAATTGTTGTTATGGCTTCAGATTTATGTCTACTTTTGTTGGTTCATGACTGATCGTTAGTAAGCGAGCGTATGCATGCTGATGTGAGGCTCGGCTCTATGCCGTACATTATTGAGGGATCCATTCATTCACGCCACAGTCACTTTATTCTGATAAACGCTAATTGCTGCTCAGCGTGCCTCACCAAGGTAATTTGCTGAAGCATGAGTTTGAGCATCCCTGGTTCCATCGGTCTACACACAGGGGCTACGTGGGGGACTCGATGTGTGCTCTTTCTGCTCCGAGGGTGTGCTTCTGGCCTCTGGGAACGCTGCTCAGTGTTGGCCGCCGAAAGAAGCTGGGTTTTCACCAATGGCATTTCAACACTGCATCCTGCAGCTGCATCTCTCTCCTTCTCAGGCCAGCAGGCCTGTACTCACAGCCTGGGTGAGCACGGGGTAGATATGAAGCAGAGACGCATGCGGGGGAGGGAGTAGATGAGAGAGAGGGGAGAGATAACTGCAGAAGGTGTCAGCCAAAGAGGGGGGAGGCAGGGCTCTAAGCAGCCAATGGGTGACAGTGTGGGAAGAGAAGATGTGGGTTTTGTCAACACAGGAAGGAAGGAAAGGAAGCAGGTGGGGAGAGGGTTAGAGCGTCGAGAGTGAAGAGAAAGAACTAGGCAAGGGAGTTAAACCTGGGAGAGGATGGGGACGTGAAATTGGGGCAGGAGGGGAGCATAGGAAGAGTAGAAAAGTGGGAACGGGAATAAGATGATTGTGTAGACAGGTTCCCCAGCATCAGTGCTCTCAAGGGAACTCTGGGATCACAGAAGGTTGCAGAATGCTAACTTGTACCCACTCTCCGGTGTTAGGAAGTGCCGTGTGTCAAAATATTCAGTGGTGACGCATGAATTAGCAGAGATCAATTTGTGTTTAAGGAATCTTGATGGAGCACCCCACAGCACAAATCAAAGCCATCAAGCAAATGAAACCGTTCATCTGATTAACACACGCTCAGTACCGGGCTCTGCAGAAGCAAGGAACTCAGGCTGGTGCCCCAGTGGTGGGCCGGGATTAATTTTGTTTGCCTACTCACCATTCTGCTTGTGTGCTCTATAAAGGTACAGGAAATGGTCCCCAGGGATGCGTTGTAGGTTCTGGTTAACGGTCACCATGTCCCAGAGTTTCTAACAATTACCTGGAAATGAGCCACCGTCTCTGGCAAGTAAGGCACACTTCCCCATCTGATGCTGATAGGCACTGACTCTTCAGAAGCAGGACCAGAGCAGACCCACTCCTACCCAGCTCTCTCTGCTGTTTACAGTGTGCCAGGGCCATTCTGAGTTGTGGAGTCTGTGAATAGCATAACTATGGGTTCTGGACATGTCCTCAGGTGGCTCCTTGAAAAGGGACATCACCAGGTGGCAGTTGGGCTGTGGGAATCTCAGGTGGGACCCAATAACTCTGTGCTGCTCAAGTTATTTCCTTTGTTCAAAAAGCCTTGCACCCAAGCTTCTGCTTAGATGTCCCGATAAGGCAAGGGTTCTGCCCTGAACCACTGATGTGACAAACCCCTTGCCCTGCCACTCAGGTGGGACCGGTTCCCGGAACCCCAAGCCTGGGCTAGAGCTCTTGCCTAACTCAAAAAGACATTTGTGTGTCTAGATCTCTATTCTCCTTCCTCCGTTCTCTCCTCCCCTTCCCCTGCCTTGCTGCTTAGCACGCAACGACTTACTGAATTCTATTATGTGTCAGGGATAAGTTGAGTTTATGCTCCAGACTAGCTGGGTATGGGGGGCACTATTTACAATAGCCATAATGTGGGCTTAATCTAGGAATCCATGGACGTACGGATGAAGAAAGAAGACGGAGTATTACTCAGCTATAAAGAAGAATGCAATCGTGTCACTGCAGGAAATCGTATGGAACTAGAAACCATAATAACTAAAAGAGACCAGACTCAGAAACACAAATACTGTAGATTTTGCCCCTTCACATACAGAACCCAGATTATCTAAACAAAGATATGAAAATAGAAGATATGAAGGTAAGACAAGATCAGCGGAAGAAGTGGTGGGGGGATGCAGTGAAGGGTGGTGGAGGAACGTAAAGTATGCTGTGTTACGATCTCATGATAGAACCCTACTATTTGGTACAAATCATGAATTCTCATAAAAATACAATGTAGTCCTTCAAATCTACTTTAACAAAGCATCACAATCCAGGTAGATTTTACAAACAAGGAATTTTTCTTAGAGTTCCAGAAGCTGGCAGGACCAATTCGGATATAGGTGGCAGCTTTATCTGCTACAGTAGCTGCCTATTTGGCTATGCTGTTATGTAGGCCTCTGGGGCTAGGGAAATAGATCCTACGGATCTGTGTGTTGCAAAAATGAAATACTGCCGGAAGGTTGAAAGTTCAAGATCAAGGTACTGGTAGACATCTCAGGGCCAGTGAGCTGGCAGGTAACGGTACACACTGCCAAGACACACACAACCTGAAGTCTGTCTCCAGGACCCAGAAGGTAGAAGGAGAAAACTGATTCCTGAAAGTTGTCCTCTGTCCTCCACATGTATATTGTGGCCTGTGCATCTCTCCCACATACAAACACACACACAAATAAATCATACACTTAAATAAATTAAATGAGAATTTTTCCCTAAAGATTTCAGTCAATTCTTATTATCATGAAAATTTAGGAAACTGGGGAGAACACAGTAACAATAGCTGACTTCAGACTAACAATTTTATCTTATTTTTGTGAGTGATTATTCCCTCTGTGTGGATGGGGGAAGGAAGCAGGGAAGAGGTCCCACAACTCTGGATGGCTCTACAACCTGTCTCTAACTACCCTGTCGAGCCACCTCTCAAAGCAGAGAATCTGTCAAGTTCATGTGCAGGAAAAATGAGCAATCACCTAAGTGATGTGACTGAAATCCCCCCAGGACAAGGGAATTTGCAGTGCAGAAGTGGTGGCTCAAAAGTCCCCTTTATCAGAAAGTGTTTTCATCCATCAAAGTGTAACCCAAAGGACGGCCTTTGACCCTGACATCATTCATCCAGACCTCTGGTGAACGAGCTAGTGACCAATTCCCTTGAGAGACAGAGAGAAGAAAACAAGGGGACATCATGTAGTAGGAGGAATGGGTCGTCACTGATTGAGACAGTGTGCAGCATCTCATAGGAGAAGCTTCTGGGATTAGAAGAACACAGGACTCTTGTTCTTCAGCCCACAGTTTCTCCTGCAAACCCAACCTCTACCTTACTCCAGTTCCCGAAAGCTGCTTGATGTCTGAACTACCATGACCCTTTCTAACACCTTCCATGATATTCATTTTTAAACATTATCTTACATGTTTATATCTACATTTTTCTGTTTCACTCAAGTCAGGATTTTAAATGTCTTCAAGAAGGAGACAAGGTCATGCCTACCTTTACATCCCTGAGGATATCCCTCATCTCCTGAAGATGCTCAGGGAATGTCACAAAGACTATCATCAGGTGATTGGGACAACCTGAGATGACTTCACAGACTTTAATGCCATTGATAACCTCTTTGAGAGGAATACCACGGGGAAGGTGGATAAAATGCAGATCCCAGGGTTTGGAGAGATGGTTCAGCTGTTAAGAGTGTTTATTGCCCTTGCAGAGGACCAGAGTTCAGTTCCCAGCACCTATATCATGAAGTTTAAAACCACCGGTAACTCCAGATCCAGAGGGATCTGGCGCCCTCTTCTGGATTCCTTGGGCACCCACACTCATGTATGCATGTACACTTCTATACATTACTGGAAAAGTAATTTTTTTAAAATTTAGATCCTGGCTCGGCATGTCTAGGTGGGGGTTGAAAGGGTGCACTTCACATATGCTCCCATGTAGCACTGCTTCTGGCTGGGACCACACAATGGAAAAGGAGGCTTTGATTATCAGCATTATTCCGTGTACTGCCTCTTGGTGATTTGTTATTTCAGAGGGAGAAATCTGCAGCTGGGTCTGTGTATCCCAACATGGTCTTTTCTGTCTGGAACTAAGTCAACATTGTTACATGGTCTTTGCACTAATCAAATCACTGGGTGGGATTTAATTCAATTCAATTTAACTCAACCCAATCACTGTGCCAGGCCAAAGGACCAGTTTGCTGCCTGGTTTTGCCCATTTACATTTTGACAATGTCTCAACTATTACCTACATGCTTAGTTTTCCCCTAAATATTCTCCCACCATTATACCAGCTGCATGAGATAATTAAAGAAAAATGCTTCTACTATGTTATAACTTTACATATTTGGGCCTCTTCTGGCTGAAAGATGTCCCCACCCTGCTAAATGAAGTGGCTCCCTGTCTGTCTCCCTGGACAGGTATGGTGATCCCAGGCTGGTCTGCTTCCATCCCTTCTTCAGTGATTCCTATTGATGATGTGGCACTGTGTGGTTGATGAATCAGGAAAGCTCTGACTGGATTAGCCATGGGCTTGTGTTCATTGGAACATTGCAGGTCTTGCTCAAATGTGCTACAGAAAAGAAACCATGGTCAGTGTCCGTTACCCTGGTTCTGAAAGCCGAGTGGTACACCGTCATTATGATCTGCCTGCATAAACCCATGCTGCACTCTTTCATGTCAGAGCTTGTGTCTGTCCTGGTACCACAGGGTACTCTGAGAACTCTTCCTGTATGTTCCTTCTTCCTAAATTTTCTTGTGAAGGAGAAGTGACCCACACTTGAGCAAAACACATTGTTCTTCGGGGTTTTGAATGATCATGTCCTCACTTTGAGATTGAGCTGTTTGCTCAGCACAGGCTATCAGTTCTGCACTTTCTAGTTAAGCACATTGATAAAGCATTTGTCATGTGCTGTGCAAATCCCCCTCCCCATCTGCCCATCTGCTACCTATCTATCTATCTATCTATCTATCTATCTATCTATCTATCTATCTATCTATCTATCTATCTATCATCTGTCCATCGGCATGTATATATGTATGTATGTATCTCTATCTATCTATCTATCTATCTATCTATCTATCTATCTATCTATCTATCTATCTATCTATCTATCTATCATGACTTCCTATGGATATGAAATGGAGGTATTTGATTATCTAGGAATAAAGCTAATGGAAGTGGAAATACAGAATCGATAGGAGACTCAGTCAAAGGAATACATTTTCAAAAGAATACAATACAGCTTCCTGCTTAGTAATCAGAAGCAAAGGAAACATTTGACAGTGAGGATCCTGGAGATCAATGCATAACAGGCCATAGAGTCGGCTGTAGGATTAACATTGGACCAAGCATGCGACCTTTCTCTGTTAACTGGCACATAGCTCTGAAAGCGAGTCCTCTAATGAACACGGGGCAGCAAACAGCATCCTTCACACACCTGGAAGAGTTGCCTTGCATCTTTGTAAGATCTCTTCTCTAATACACACCATTACCAAAATACTCAAGGGCCACTCTAATAAGCAAATCCTCAGCTCTAAGAGGAGGGTACTTAGAATTTCTAAGAAGAACAGCTTGACAAAATTTTAAATACCATAACACAATTTTCTACTTGTTAAATTAAAAGAGCTCATTGCCCCCAAAATACAAGCTGTGAAGTGAGACCCAGCAAAGCAGTGAAAGCGTGAGGCAGAGCCCAAGCGATCTTCGAACTTTCTCCTGATTTTATGTAAGGTGCCACTGGCTGTGGGATGAGCTAACGGAGATGTCTGGTGATGTTCGGATGCAGATTCCATCCCCATATCTAACACTTTATATCTAAGGGACCCTGGCAAGTTACAGTCAGTGGAGATATATATATATCTATATATGGATATATCTGATGGATATCAATGTGGATTAAGGATTAAAGCAACTAGTCTATTAGAGGTGCATAACATTGTGTCTGGACATTGTAGTCATCACAACCAGGAAACAGTTGTTTATATTATCACTCACGATAATTCTAGAAATCACCCAGAATATTCACTATACAAGATAGTTAGCTTCTAGATACTATGGATATTAACATTCAAGTTTAATTAATTATCAGGTAGTTAAGATATGAAACTCAAGACCTTGTGTTTAGTAAGCACTCAAGGCCGGTGGTTGCTGTGTCGGGTGAGAGAGGTAAAAGCTACTTTCCTACGTTCTCATCATCACAGAGAGTTTTGTAGGGGAGAGTTGACTCCAGAGGGACGCATAAGCTGTGTAGCATTTAAGTTTTTACTCACAATGCTGTTCCTTTCAGGCTCGCTAGCATGGGTAAAGAGTGGACAACTGAAGGTTCTTTGGAAAAGGCTTTCAGGACAAGGGTCTCAGTTTTCCAAGCAAATCAGATTAGTTGTGTTTAAAACAAAGCAGAAGGCAAAGCTTTGGAACACAGAAGGGACTGGTCTAACAAACTGCCTGTCTTCACCCACACCAGCCCATAGGGAGGGTGTGGAAAGCAGACCAAGGAGTCATCTCTGGGCAGCTGAAGGATTTCCCTCAACACCAGACCAGGGCTTGCTCCAAAGCTGGATGGCCTACAGAACCAGCCCCTAGTTTAACCTAAGTTGTTTTCCAGTGTAGGCACCCTTACAGCCACGCAAATATGTATGTCCACAGACTGTCAGAAAAAAGCCTCCTCTCTTATACAACAATAGGAAAAAAGCTAAAAGGTGCTCTTCTCCTGATTTTAGTTAGTAACTTCTTCCATCAGGAAAAGCTTCTAGAAACAGAAAGAGGACTGTAGACAACAATTCAATGGAAATCTCCCTCTTCTCTGCTGTCGACCTAGACGCTAAGACTCTGTACGGCTGACTTTCCTGCTTCACCCCCATTGTGTTTGGCAACCAACTCCACAGTGAGTCTCCAGATCTCTGAGGAACTTCTAACCATGAGCTGGAGTCCCATCAACAGCCTCCTCTTTTCTTCCTTGATCCTGTTAGTAGCCATATAACCAAGGATAATCTGCCCTTCCGTACTCAAAAGTGAGAAAACATTCCAGGAGAAGAGATGTGCAGAGTCTGTAGTCCTCCACATTGGCTAAGAGCAGGAATGGCTGGCAACTGCAGGATGGAATTACTAAACTCTACATGGGAAGTGTGTGTGTGCACATGTATGTGTATACATACATGTGTATGCATGTTTGTGTGTATATGTATGTATAGGCTAGTGTATAAGAATATGTGTATATGTAATGCATATGTGTCTGTGTATATATGTGCATGTGTACATATATATACGTATTATATGTGCAGTGTGCATGTGTATATGTGTGTATGTGTGAGTACCAGACATAGTGTGTACTTCTACATCACAGGTCTTCCTAAATCAGGGTGCAGTTACAGTGTGCTAAAGGTCAAAAGGACCTTGAATCTTCACTCCAAGGTACGACAGTTCACCATGGCTGATGAGCTTGGGTAGCTAATATTTACTGCTTACCACTGAAGGCAAAGAACTGAAATAAGGAAATGACACTCTTGACCAAGGCCAACACATTTTTTTAAAGAAGAAAAATAAAGCATTGGCTTTGTATTTATCACAAGAACAGAAATCCGTTTCCACTGACAGAAATTCATTTCGCCTGCAAACCCCCCTATTTCTCCCCACCTGCTTTCCACCCAGACCAACCCCACAAGATGGATTTGCTCACCAGCTCCCCAGAGGTAAGGAAGATAAAGACTTGCGAACTCCACAAGTATGTTCTCCCAATTATCATAACAGGCATTTTTTTTTTAAAACTCGGCAAACCATCTATTCAGATTAAACTCCAGCCCAGGAGCCTTTTATTTAAAGATTGCTGGTGAAGGGTGGAAAGGCACCTCCATTGTGTGGTTTTTGCAGCTTTAATAGCCCAAAGGGAAGCACTGAAAGAGATCCCAGTATTTGTGTGTAAGTGATTTTTCTTAGGAAAGATCTAAAAATACCAGTAGCAGCCCTTTTTCCTATCCTTTCCCCCTTAAAGCCAACCTAAGACCTTTCTCTATTTAACCAACCAGAACAACATTCTAGAAATCTCCTGATATTACCCTCATGTCCCAGTGCCCATAAGATCTAAATAAACAAATGGGACCAGCCAGTGTATGGGGGCTTCAGCCCTGCATAGCATGAGGGATACATTGACCCCTTTAATAACTGTTATTTATCCAGACATTTATTTGCACTATTGTAAACATGCAGAGAAGCCCTCAGTATCTCAGTTGTTGAGATGAGACAAGTGTTTGGAACTCGGTCCCCACAGTCCAGTCTCTTCTGCAAGCGAGTGTCCGGGTGTGTGTTGCTTTACAATCGAGCAGAAATACACCAATGAAGAAATGGAGTTAATTCTGTGCTTAAGAGAGAAAATATAGAGATGCTCTGAGGTTAGCGCATGGGAATATGAGAGTCAAGAGACTCCACCTATGATCTGAGTTGCTCATCCACTGATGACCACTGCAACTATTCATCTTTAAACTACGCCCATCATAGCAGCAGGTGAAAACTTCTAGAATGGTTGAGTCCATCTTCAGCTTTCCTCTTCTCTGTTTCCTCTCCCTCTCTTCTATCAGTCTCTTTATTAACTGATAGATTTTGTTTCTATCTATCTGTATCTATCTATCTATCTATCTATCTATCTATCTATCTATCTATCTATCTATCTATCTACCTACCTACCTACCTA
>NC_022014.1:17366440-17394712 GCF_000317375.1 Microtus ochrogaster | reverse complement strand
CTACCTACCTACCTACCTATCTATCTATCTATCTATCTATCTATCTATCTATCTATCTATCTATCTATCTATCTATCTTGACTGCAGCCTTCCTTTCTGCCACCCCTCTCAGCTTCCCCCTTTCCCTCTCCTCCCTGCTCCTCCATTTTTCTTCAAAAAGGGCAAGTCTCCCAGGGATATCAACTGAACATGGCATAACAAGATGCAATAAGCCTAGATATCAAGGCCGGTTGAGGCAATCCAATAGAAGGAAAAGGTTCCCAAGAGCAGGCAAACAGTCGGAGACAACCCCACTCCCATTGTTAGGAGTCTCACAAAACACCCAGGCTAAACAACCACGTTTTAGCTGTCATCAATCCCTCATACTGACAACAAATGAAACAAGAGGCTTTGCACACTCCTTGTTAGATGAAAGGTGGCACTTGCCTTTGGTCCCTGTTTATGAGCTTTAAGCCATGTGTGCTTCTGGATCCTGGGATCCAACTATGAGTTGATTCAATTGGTCCAAGCCAGTCCAATATCCTTAGAAACCACTCTTAACTTCTAGAAAAAGGCCCTAGCACTTTGTAAAATGTTTTTACTCATGATCCAGAAGCTCTGGAATAATATGGAGGCCCCACCCCTCAACCTTTGGCTTCTTATGATTTCTCTTGCCCTTGAACAATGTTTCTTCTTTCAAAGGTCTCCTCATATTTTCAATTCTTGTTTAATTCCTTGAGAGTGATTTTGCAGTTTCTCTATTTTTGCCTTGTGATCTCGTCCTTGCTCTTGGCAACCTCTGCAGGTCCCTGGTCAGTCTGCCATGCAAAGTCTACTCGGCTCTGTAATTTGCCTGGGAGTCTCAGAGCCCCGGTATTGGAAAATGTCCCTGGTGAAACCAGAGAATAGGGTTTGTTTGACAGGTTTATGAGTCTCCCTTTGAAGGGTGATGATAATGTTTCCAGTAAAGACGCACAGATGCCATTCCTGACCCTGACCAGTCTCAAAGGACCTCGTTTCTCACAGAGACCCTTTGGGGTCCAAGTAACCAAAGCAGAGCTTAGAATTCAATGAGTGTCAATGTCCCTGACGGACAGGCTGACTGAATGACTGGCTTCCCCTTGCCATAGTTTTCTGGCTCTTGGGTGGCAGAGTGAAGGACCTGGGACTCAAGGACCAGGCAGGGGGACATCGTTGCTTTGATTTGGAAAGAGTAGATGTCACCACATTAAAGCCCCCTCAAGGCCTGCGGAGGAAAGGCCTCCCTTGCTTTGCCTATCAATGATTACCATGCTTGATAGATTACCCAACTCATTTGTGTAATGTCAAACCCATGACATCTCTTGCAGGTAGTCTGCATGGAACATTCTTGGAAAAATACACCGATTTTGCCCAAAGTCTCCACTCTATCATGAACAAACATACAGAAGCATGAATATACATGTACACACATAAACACATACATATAGTTGTTTGTACATAGCAACCAAGAGAGCTCCCCTACAGATATTCCTCTCCAGTTCATTTCTCCTTTAAGCATCATTGTCTTCCGCAAACACATATCTCTCATCTCCCACTCCTACTCATAGGAGCCATCCTACTTGCAGGGACTCCCAGGTCCCCTGAAATTCCGGGACACTCATGCTCATAGACGCAGGAAGGCACCATGCAAACCAGGAGTCAGCAAATACTTTTCTGGGACGAGCCAGATGGTGACTATTTCAGGATCTGCAGGCCAGACAGCCTCTGTCACAAGGACTCAGCTCTGCCATTGCAGCATGAAAGTGGACACAGACAATACTGAGACAAATGTGTGTGGCCCTGTGCCAGCGAGAGTTCATTTCCGAGTCCTGAAATCTGAATTGTATCTATCTCTCATCATGTCACCAAACAGGATCCTTCTATTTGCTATCAACCACTTAAGACTGTAAAAGACATGCTAAGCTGACAGACTGCACAGGAGTGAGCAGCAGGCTGGTGCGGTCTGCTGGCTACTGAGCCAGTCTGTGCTCTGTGTCAACAGGCTCTGAATATCGTGTCCACAGAATGCTATTGGGTCAGGGTAAGGGACGTACTTTAAAGGAAGCTGTGATGAATTCTTAAATGTCACCAGAGCTGTTAGGATCAGAGAGGGGGCTCTAGCACTGTAGCAAACTAGACACATCCACTCATCTTCAAAAGACTAATAAACAAACAAAAAATACCTAAAAGCAACACGCATGCATGTGTGCGTGCACACACACAGACACACACCACACAGGCGCACACACATGCTTGTTATTATTCGATGTGACCACACTGGGAAGAGAAACAAAGAGGCTCAGTGACTCCCTACACCACACCCAACAAGTCTATTTCCAGGTTCTCAAGTTTAGGTTTAAATAGAAGGCCAAAAGGTATGCATAGCTAAGCAGCCCTGGTCAGGGAGGGAGTAATCCCCCACCCTGATCACTCCCTCCCTCTCCTCCAGTCCATCCTACAAGGTGGTCTGACAAGCTGTCAGAGCTGTATGAAATCTCCTTCTGAGAGACAAGCTTCCCTCCGGCTGACACCGGGCTCCCTGCCTTTCCATCTTCCAGCATGAGATTCTTGGAAAAACTCCAATTTCCTGAGGTCCATTGTTAGAATAATCCAAGATCCAAAGGGAAGCTGTCTTTAGAACATCTTTATTCTGGCCTGCGTGGTTACAAAGGCAAAGTGCTCAGTTCTCAAACACAGCCCTCTGTGTACCAAGGCTGTCCTTTGCCTCTCCTGGTCACGCCGCACTGGGCGTTTTGGTTTCCCTGAGGCCCAAATGAGGCATCACTCTTCCTTTTGCCAAACTGATCTCCCGTCTCTCTCTCTCTCTCTCTCTCTCTCTCTCTCTCTCTCTCTCTCTCTCTCCCTTGTCAGGGATTTGTCATCTAAGCTGATTCCAGCTGGAAGCATCCTGCTCACAGTTCCCTGCACATAGCTGTGTGCTCTAACAAGGGTGGTGGCGTCTGCAGAAGCCCCAAGATGCCATCTCACGCTCGCATCCTGTCACGACAGTGACAAACACTTGCATCCCAAGCCTGAGAAGTTGAGTTGATGGACTGATGGCCGTCTTCTCGCGGAGAGACAAAGCTGCCACCTGGCTGGTACATCTGTGCTGCCGTTAGCTCAGATGCAAACGGATCTAAGCACTGCTTCCCTCGCATCCCAGAGAGACACGGACGTGTCCCATCCAACTTGAGGGCTCGTGAGGAAGTCACTGTCTGCTGGGGTGAGGAGCACACTGTTTTCGGGTACTCTGTGAAGAAGATTCAACTCCAGGTAGTGGCTCATGTTCAATAACAGTGCAAATATTTGGTACTTTTCTTAGGAACCTGCTCTCTGGAAGTTTCTGCACTAGATGTGGCTGATATAAGGGCAGGGGTTAAACAGCAGCTGTGCCACTCACTCTGAGCTCAGTGGAAGAGACAGGGAACATCATTGGTCAGTTACAGCACAAGATGGCCTGGAAGAAGGTGTAGACAGAGCAGAGGGACTGGCTCAGCCTCTGGGTCTCTGTCCCCCTTCCTCTCCACCTCTTGCCTCTCAGTGTCTCCCTTTTCACTGAACTTCTCCAAAGAATGGCACTAGGATCCCCGCTTGCACTTGTCACCACCTCTGTCACCACTCCCATTAACTGAAACCCCTACCAATTTTTATCAATCTGTTGTGTTTTTCCCCACACAAAGCCCATCCTTGAACAAGTGGCTCTCATGCCAGAATCAAGTCTGGAACCCTTTGGTGCCTCAGGGCCTACCAATCCTCCGCCTCACTTCTGACCTCGTTTGTTTAGTTAATATAATTTCTTCATGGTCTGTGTTTTTTGTTTTTTTGTTTGTTTCTCTTCCTCATCTGGAATCAACCGGCCATATCCAAATACTGGCTCCTCTGTACATTACTACATGAGTGATTCAAGGGATGTAGCTCATTTCTTGGCACTGCAGTTTTTCCACTGTAAAATGGACATAATAAACTTCTTCCCTTCCTAAGGACACTGGGAAGATTAACAAGCCAGTATTGCATACAAAGGGTCTGGAAAACACCTGCCAGAGGGGCAGTGACTGATGCCACTGTCCTTAGGAGTATGCCACCTACAGGTTACAGTCTGAAAGTCTTCCTGATGCCATCTAAGGAAGGTCCCTTTCATATTGCACAACAGTGCCTCAAATTTTCTCAGTCAGTCACCACAGATGGCCATTATTCAGTCATTTGCCTGACTCTCTTGGCTTACAGCTGGTTCTTATGTGCTGTGCTCGTGACTGTGTTTCTGTTTTCTGTGCCTGTGGAGTTCCTGCGACATGATTAAAGTACTGGAAAGATGGATGGCCCCTATGGGCAAGGCACAGGGAAAGGATGCTGAAAACCTTGAGTAGACCAATGCTCCCGAGGAGGGAGCCTGTGGTGACAATCAATGAAAAGATGTGAGTCCCCCTCCCTTCCTCCCTACCTCTCCTCTTTCTCCGTCTCAATAGATTTTATATATTATTTTAGAACAACTTCAAGTTCACAGCAAAATCCAGCAGAAGATGCTGCCTCTGATTCCACACACATGTGGCCTCTCTAGGACCCCTCATCTCCATGGTTCCTTCTTATTCCTTGATAACTCTTGCATTTTTAGTGCTGCATAATACTCTGCTACCTAGATTCTACCAGCAGTCATCGGGCTCTCCATCTGTCAAAGGCCATTTCATTTATTTTATGATTTGACATTTATGAATAAAGCACCTGTGGAACTTTTACAGAGCATTGGGTGGGCATATGTTTTACAATTTCTTTGATAGAAAAGAGCATGACTGCTGGTTCACGTAGTACGATTGCATTTGGTTTCATAAGAAACTGCCCACTTGTCTTGCATAGCTGTTGAGTCATTTTGCATTGCCAACATTGGTTCATGGGCATTCCTTTGACTCTGCATCCTCACCAGCGTTCTGCTGCCAGTGTTCTGTCCTGGAGAACACAAGAGGCGTGCTGTGGAATCCACTAATGTTCCACTTTTGGTTCTCTGATGACATGATATGGAATGTCTTTTGTTTATTTATTTCAGGCCTTTCTTTGTCTGCTCTAGGATACATGGGTCATTAAGACCCTGACCCCATTTCTGGTCTGAATCACAGAACAGGGTGTGTTCAGGGTTGAGTGAGCTCTCAGCAACTGGGCAAAGGAATCCCTCAGCAGAGTGACTGGCTTTCCGGATGTCTCATGTACACACCTCTGAAAGCCACTACATATATCTTGCTCCAGGCTGAAAGACCAAGTGCCTTTCCTGAACTACTTGGGGTAAGGGAACGACAATAGTAGAGGGCATGGATAGAAAAAGGCATGCTCATAGTTTCCCTTCTTTCCTTGTTTGGTTATGAGTATATACACACAGACACAGACACACAGACACACACACAGACACAGACACACACAGACACACACAGACACAGACACACAGACACACACACAAAGACATAGACACAGACACACAGGCACACACACAGGCACACACAGACACAGACACACACACAGACACAGACACACACACAGACAGACAGACACACACACACAGGCAGACAGACAGACAGACAGACAGACACACATATAAAATCTCTCTTGTACACGGAGTTTGTGAGCAGACATGGAGGACACAGTCTTCTCATATACTGAGAGTTGATACCCTTCAGAGGTTTGCACAATACAGTAGAGAACTCGGCCCAGGGATGGGGAAGTACTGCAGTTGGCACAGTGCCTATCAAGCAGGCAAGAAGCCCCTGTAGCAATCCCAGTAGCAGATAAACTGAGCCTAACTACACACACCTGTAATCCCAGCACTGGGGAGGTGGAGGCAGGGGGAACAGGTCATTCTGGACTAAGTGAGTTCAAGGCCATCCTAGGTTACAAAGTAGCCTCAGAGCCTCTGTGAAGTTTGAGGAAGAGACGGCAGCTAGAACACCCTAGCTAGTAAGTGTGTCGGAGAACTTCATTCAGGGCATAAAGACTAATGATTAGCTTGCTGCTTGTTCCTCTCCAAACTGCACACGCGCAGGCGTTACTAATGAATCACAGCACACCTGCTGAACTCGACATCCATCTTGAAATTCCTTTTGCTAAAAGCAGCGGCCGCTCCCACGTGCACTTAGGAACTGAGCTCCTCCTGGGGACCTCACGCTCCTAGAGTGGCGAGCCTGAGAAACAAGAGACATTATGTTCTTTAAGCCTTGACATTCATCAGCTTTTCAAATTCTCATAGGTGAGTTAAATCCGTACATTTGAGAGAAAAATCACTTTCACTATCCAGGCTGTGAAATATTTTTTCAAGCTCATTCATGGCTCATTTGGGGACAGTTCACTGGGGCAAAGGGTAGAGAATGTTTTTGGCATGAGAACAAAGTCCTGGGGTATTTCTGGGAGGGGTATGACTTGACATTTCAGAAAATTCAGAGGGGAGGCATCTTTAGGGAGGGCAAGGCCAAGCCTCTCAGTTTGCTCCAGGGGTCCCTAAACCACGCTGCACATTCAAGTCACGTGCACAGTTTAATCCTGGTACTTGGGAGGTACAGGCTGGTGGATCTCTGTGAGCTGGAGGACAGCCTGGTCTACATAGAAAGTTACAGGACAGACCTTGTCTCAAAAAACAAACAAACAAACAAACAAACAATAAAAACAAGAACTGAAACCACCCCAAAACTTTTAAAATTCGAGAACCAGGATAAGAGGCACTCAGGAAGGGGTAGATGTTCGGAGACATCAGCCGAGCAGCAGTTCTCAAAGGTCCCGAGTGACTCCACAGTGCAGACAGGTCTGGGGACACCACTCTGCATACCATGCTGCTTTAAAACTGCCTGCCTCACGTCTCCTCAAAGATGTCCCCAGAACTGGTCTGTTTCTCACAACACCACCAGGAAGACCGTTTGAACAGGTGTCATGATCCCATACGGCAGACAAGGGAACTAAGCCACAGAGGATGAGTTGAAGTATCGAAGTTCAAATTGTGGGAGCAACTGAGTCCTGGGGTCTTCTTGTCAACAGCAAGAGCCGTTGCCAGGTTGATGTAGGGGAAGGAAGACAGACCAGTAAGTTCATAAGGAAGGATACACTCACTGAAGAAGACATCTTAAATCATCATGGGTTGGAAGGCCAGTTTCTCAAACTTCGCATGCGTGCACACATGCACACAAACATACCAGTATAGCAATGAAGTGTGTCAAACAAAAATCAACAGCTTTCCTGCCCCAGTCTCAAGATAGCTCAAGAACACTCCCATGCAGGAAAGTGTGTGAAGTACCAGCCTATATGAAAGAACAGATTCATGTAACAATATTTTAACAGACTGACCCTCAAGGTTCAGCAGTTCATGTAATGAGATTATTCTAACCTGGAGGCCAATTGGAAAAGCAATTACAGAATATTAAGGCCCCATTGCTTTACTCCTTGGCCCTGCCCACCTCATTCCCTGTTCTGCATCCATCACCCCAGGCGGTCTTCAGATTGCTCATTGGGCCAGTGAGAACCAGGGTGCCTTGGTTTACAAGAATTACAGAGATTTCTAGGATAGAAGTTCAACCTTTGCGTGATGATCATTTGAACAAACAACTTCCAGAGAGAAAAAAGAGTTACGCAAACATCTTCGTAGTCCAGGTGCGGGCAAATGGTTTTGCTGGCGCTGTCTCACTGAATACCCATCAGCTGATAGTTAGTCACTACCCCAGGAGTGCTACAGACTTGAGGCTTCTGCTGTTTCACTCCCTTGTGTACATTGCAGACATCACTAATAGATCTCAGCACATATTCTTGCAGAGCCTGCCCCAGGTCGTGACGGTCTCAATGACACAGGGGATTTGTTTTTACCTGTGTTTGGGAACCTGAGGTCTGGCCTGCTCAGACCTTCCAGGGAAGTTTCCAGTGAGCTGGGGCCAGGAGAGGTGAAGGAATTTTCTTGAGGCTATACTGCTGGGAAGCAGTGCAGTTGGAATTAAACCCCAAGTCCCAAATCCTAGTATTAGCATTCCTGGTGTTCACGCTCTCTCTGACCTCTGGTCCCCTGTACATGAGAACATCCAGCTTGGCTGATTTCTCAGACTTCCACACCCCGGTTCAGGCTACTCGCCATCTTGGAAAAGCTGCTGTAACTATCTTCCTCCCCCCTACCATACTTAGGTATCCAGGTTTCCCTTTGTCTCCATTCCTACCCGACCCTGAAGACACCTCTATTATCATTCAAACACCTTCACTACAAGGTTCAGTTTCTTCCACAGCAAGAAAATATCACGAAAAAAAGAAGGAAAATACCATGAGACATTAACTGATGTGGTATTTCTCCAAATATGCATGCTGCCCTCACCTCTCCTGGCCCCTCCAATTGATCGGAGGGATGAGGGCATCTTGTTCAGCGGCTCTTGAGGTTATGTCAATCATGACAGCAGTGCCACACGGGAGCGAATAGAGCCTTTTAAACTGCATCAGCCTCTAGAAGCAACAAGACAGGAGCTCTGTGGGAAAGGGCTCTTGGAATGTCAAGATCGGCACATGTCCGAGTCTAAGTGGGCCAAGAGGCTCGATGGAAGCCATCCATTTTACCGCTTGTCAAGGAGCAGTATGAGGAAGGCTCAGAGAGAACAGAATAAGATGCTGGTGAGCTTTCTGGAGAGGCCAGAGGGAATGTCAGGAGGAGTGTGTGTTCGCTTCCATTCTGGACAAGCCTGGAAAAGAGTGTGATACACTAATGCCCCAGGCTAAATCTGTCCATATTTCTCCAGGGCAGAGTGGCAGCAGGGAGGCAGACATGAGGGACTCTGTGCAGAAAGGAGGGCCTTAGCCATCCCTATCAAGAATTTAGGGTCCCATTGAGGCTGAGGAGAACTTCAGAAATAATTCATGTTTTCAAGAAGGCCATGGGAATGACTGAAAAAGCTCCTGAGAGAGCCCCACTTTCATGATCTGACTGGACAAGGTCTATTGCATCAGGATTAGGGCAGAGTCTCTCTTGGGATCTTAGAATTCCTATGTAGGTACCCCAAAAGCCACCGTGCTTTTTCTTCAAACAATTTCTAATTGGGCACACGTCTTCTTGCTAGTATTTGAGGAACTTTCCAGTTCTGGTTTTGACTGCCCTCCAGAGGGAGGAGCTCTGACCGCCAGGACTCAGAAGGGAAAGGTGATGTCTGCTGCTCTCCTTTCTAGTTGGTACCAGAGCAATGGCACAGTTGATGAACAAACCCTGAGGATCCTCCAATTTGGTGTGGGGCAGAATACTTTCCATGACTTTCCCACCATGGAGAACCTTTGTAAGACACTGACTGTTGGATGGCCAGTGTTGAAATGCACCGGGATTTCAGATGGGTGGATAGAGAAGAGGAGGAGGCACACAGAGAACCAAAGGTAGACTGCCAAGAGCTCAGGCTGGAGATGTTAATGACATGGCCAGGCTAGAAGGAATTTACCTTTTCAAAAGTTAACTCAGCTGCAAATGGGGGCTCAGCACAATATGGGCTGCATCCATTGTTCAAAAACAGTCCTCAGATTCACCTTTTAATAAAAAAAAAATATAGTACCAAAGATCAGCATGAAAGCCATGTTTTAGAGAAGCTGAGGTGAATCTTCTTTGCTAGTGCTGAAGTGAGGAGAAGGAAGTCCTGTTACTCACCTTTGGCATGCTACACCCTTCTTGTTTTTAAACAGTGGTGTTATGGGAGCAGTGGGTAGTCTGCCATCACTCCTTGGTAGAACACACTGGCTTTCTACTGCCAGATGGCTGGTAGTGCAGTAGAGTATGCATGAAGGTCTTTATGGAGACTTTCTTTCGGTTTGCCTCCCACTGACTCTAGCCTGACTTTGAAGTAGATAGAGGTCGACCCACAGAGCTTATTCCAAGGGGACTGTGGTTATAAAGCATTGGGAAATAGGTGGAGAAATGAGAAATTCCAACTTTTGAATGCAGAATTTTCATTAACACAGAGGTAGGAGAGCCAAGGGATGGGTGCTTCATTTCTGAAGACGAGGAGAGTTCATCTATAGGTATGAGAGACTCCCGCTCTTACAAGCCTCTCACACGTCAAGTCTCTGTAAGAAACCCAGAGAAACTACTTCCCCGACACAGTTAAGTGACATTTTATAGATGACAATTGTGATGGTTGTGATGATGATGACTCTCTCTCTCTCTCTCTGTCTCTCTCTGTCTCTCTCTCTCTCTCTCTCTCTCTCTCTCTCTCTGTCTCTGTGTGTATGCATACATGTGTGTGTATAAAAAGAAACTTCCAACTTTGGCTTCAACTCCTCAGGGCTCTTAAGCAAATGTAAACCAACAATCCATCACTCTAAGCAGTTCCTGATTGATTGATTGAGTCCCCATAAATGCCAGCTAACAAGGTTGCCACAAAATAATGTCCCTATAAAAGACCTAGATGTTTCTCCTGTGGGAATAAGGCTAGAGTCACACTTCCTCATCATGCAAATGGAAAGTAGTGTCATTCTGGAAAGTTCTACAACCTGATGACTAAGCCAACGTGGGTGGAAGGGAGTCTGTAAGATTGCACATACAGGAACGGGGATACAGCATGGGAATGCTAGTCAGTCGTGGGCTTTTTATGAGAATTTTCAGGGACCTCACACAGATATACAAACACACATCAGACACATCTCTGTGCTTGGTGTGCTGGTGTGAACTTGTGTTGAGCTTCTTGAGGGAATTTCTCCTATTTATTTATTGACTACAGTGGTTGACAAAGTCCTTCACACTTGCCAATCAAAAGGGAATTTAAATGCATGTGTGTTGTTGGGCCTCTGAGCTTTGCCTCAGTGGTGTGTGTTGAAGTCATTTGGTAGTATGCATGGTCATGGGGGTGTGACACTGTGATAAGGATGAGTATGTTTCTTAGGGAAGGTGTTTATTGAGCCGACAGTGTTCATTTAGTATGTGCATCCTCCCAGAGACTCCATGCTTCTTAAGTATCCATCTCAGCACTAAGCATTCCCAGGACCTCACAGATATCCCAAGAGCCCACATTGGTTCCCCCACCTGGCCACTCCTGGATTTTCCCAGAAAGCTGGTCAAGTCAGGGGAACCTGGTGGCATTCATCCACAGATGGTGTACAAGCTCTGGTTGGTCTAGTCTGGGGCATGGCTTTACAGGCTGACACCAGCTATCTTCTTGTCCTGACTCTCCACCCACCATTTGTGTTCATAAACGTTCTAGGCCATGACTCCTTGGTTAGACCTATTCTCTTCATGCCTGGCCATGTCTTCTGGCTCTATTTTGGTTTTGTTTCCTGAAAATGTCCTTGCTTGCCTCATTTCAGAGGGTCAGAATTCTCTTTACCAAACAGCTCTCCTTAGATAAACTTGGCCACTTCCACTTAGCAAATGTTTGACTCATCTGCTTACCTGAGAACAAGAATATCAAGTTCACCTACAGCCCAGCACATGGTGGCTCAGTGCCACAGCACATCCACTTCCTTGGTTTATTGGCTGTCTTGGTGTATTTTCCCCTCTGCTCTTCCTCCCCAGTTCTGCACACACACACACACACACACACACACACACACACACACACACATCTCTGAGACTGGAACTGCCCTTACAACACTTCTATACCAATGCTCTCCTTTTCCAGATGGAGAACCGAGGCCCACAAAGCAGATGTGAAGCTGGTCTATTAAATTATTTATTCTACAGAACTTGTGTTGATTGCTTTCAGAAGTCCAGATCCAGGGCTAGACTCACTGTCCACTATGGGAAATGGGCACAGAGGAAGCCGCCCAAGTCCAATGGATGGTACAGCACGAGAAGGATGCATTTCGTAGAGAAGCGTTATCCCATTGGGAAGACTGTTACTACATATGGCCATGGGAAGAGAGTGGAGCGGGCTCCTACACAGATGGAGGAGATGAGGGAGGCCTGCCAGAGCGAGTGATGTAGGAGTTACCGCCTGAGTTGGAGCTCCCCAAAGGACAGGGCTGAGGACACGTGGGCACGCTGGAGAGGCTTCTCTGGGGCACTTTAATAGGCTGCTTTCCAAGGCACCTGCTTTTATTTCCAAATGTTCCAAAATACGGAAGTGTAAAAAAAAGTAGAGGGAGAAAGGAGATGGATAATAAGAGTCAGAAATCACTGAGGGGTAAGTGAGTAAAAGCCACATGTTTTGTGTCCAAGCTGGGGTGGTGTGCTGTGTGTCAGCTTAATCCTGTCAATGTTCCCATCCATTCTCATTGACAGACACTTTTTCCCTATCGTTCTTTCTCAGAATTCAAGGGAAGGGCCATGTTCTCTACCCAGCAGCTAGAGAGGAGCAGTTATTCCTTCCAGGCCACCCTTTTGCATTAGAGGCAAAACTCCCAATGGCCTACACCCATACCCATCGAATGGCATTCCCAATAATCAGCATATTAATGGGGCCTTTAACCAGTGTCTGAATCTGCTGAATCTTCATCTTCACTTGAAGCAAAACGAGGTTTGATTTTTAATTCACCTCAGAGTCATAAAGCAAATCAGAGACAGCAGCTCCTGTTCAGACCCTGTCTTCCTGCAGGCTCTGCAGCCCGTGCCCCTCAGGACTGGCTGCTGAGTGAGAGATGATGCTGGCCCAAGGGCAGCATCCTTCCCACTCTCCCCTCCTGGAGGGAGGATGCTCCAACGGGGCTGCAGAGGGACTATGCCAGGTGCTTTGAGAATACCAATGCTGGGATAGCCTCCCAGAGGGACTGATGCATCTCAGAAACCCTCCAGTGTCGTGGGCAGCTGTTCAGAACCCCAGGGTGCTTTCATACACAAGGTGTTGACCTCAAACTGTGTGTGCTTTTGATGCTCACCTGGTTGGATCTGCCTCTTTGCTTTAGTAAGGCATTTCTATGTTTTTATTTGGGGGTGGATGGGAATCTCTACTGCTTCAGAATCTCTGGGGCTGAGTCCCTCCTTGTTCATGCCTCTCTCCTCCTGTCCTCTTTCCGATGTCCTGACTTCAGGGTAAGGAAACTACTCACAAATTAGACAGATGTGAGTAACTACTTAGTGATGGCTCCCTTCTTGGGAGCAAAAATCATCAAAGGAACACAAGGGCAATTTTGGAGACAGTTAATCCTTGGTTCAAAAATTTTAGCCTAGATTCTCACTGTCTCTAGAAACTCCCCAAGCCTACCAGTTTCTAATCTGTCAAATGGTTCAAATACTTACTTTTGTATGGTAAGCATCTTAGTTATCGCTGTGAAGAAACACCATGACAATGGCAACCCTAATAAGGCAGAACACTTAATTGGGGCTGGCTTAAATTTTCAGAGGTGTAGTCCATATTGTCGTGGTGGGAAGCATGGTGGCATGTAGGTAGACATGGTGCTGGAAGAGGAGCTCAGAGTTCTACATCTGCAGGCACTGGGAAGAGAAGACCCTACCTGGCATGGCTTGAGCATCTGAGACCTCAAAGGCTGCCCTCCCCCCCCCCCACCAGTGACATACTTCCTCAAACAAGGCCACACCTCTTACTAGTGCCACTCCCCATGGGCCTATGGGGGCAGTTTATTCAAACCACCACATTGTTCTCACCTGGAATTGAATGACTTACCACAGCAGCAGAGCCGGTGAGATGGTTAGATAGATAGATAGAGTGAAATGGTTAGACAAATAAAAACACTTACTATGGAGCCTGATGGCCTCAACTTGATCCCTAGAACTTGCATGGCCGAGGGAGAAACCCCGCCCCTGAGAGCTGTCCTCTGACTGCCACCCGTGTGCTACAGCACGTGCAACCTTACATATGAACACATTTACATGTGTGCACCTACCTAAAGAAAGGGAAAAACTTGCAACACAGCACTATTTATTGCCTATATTTTTATTAGACTATCTATTTTGCTTAAGAATCCAAACGGGATGAGGACTCAGCAGGACTCTCTCAGCTCTACTGGGATCAGTGGGGCACCCTGAAGGCTGTGGTGTCATCAGAAGCCTGTTGTCAGGCTTTCTAATCAGACTTTCTTAGAACTTCCAGGCCCCAAATAATGACACAGAGACTTATTACTAATTATGAAAGCATGGACTTACCTTAGGCTTGTTTGCCAACTAGCTCTTGTAACTTACATTAACCCGTTTCTATTAATCTGTTTTGCCACATGGCTCTTTACCTCTCCACAGTATCATGTGACTGACTTGTTCTGCATTTCCCTGGTGCCTTCCACGTGCTAAGGTTCATCCCCCAGAGTTCCTCTCTCTGCCTGGAAGTCACGCCAATTCTCTCTTGCCCAGCTATTGGCCATTCAGCTCTTTAGTAAACCAATCAAGTATCTTAGGTAGGTGAGGCAAAACATAGACACATCTTCATGCAGTGAACAAAAAGATTACCCTACAACAGAAGCCTCCTTCACCCTCTTGTCTGGCACCTAGGCTGGAACCTGAGTTGGAACACTGCACCCAATCTCATTCCCTACATGGTGCCTTCGAGTTGAGTTCTCAAGGTATGAGGGAGCTGCGCGTGTCTCACTCCAGCCTCCAGAGGCAAACAGACCCCTCCACTTCATTCTCTTCAAGGCAGCCACAAATGCCCTTTGCACTTAAGGGCTGAGAAAATAAGGACTTTGGAAGATCTCGTAGAATTGGAAAATATTGCAGCTGCTTTGGGAGAATGTAATCTTCCAAGTGTGAATAGCGACACGCTGTATGGAATAGAGTGATTAAAATGCAACCCAGACTCTTCACCTAAGCCAACTAGCTTATATTAATAATACACTGTTTGCATTATCGTCTCATTGGCATCCCATAACAACTCTATAAAGTAGATATTATGTTGGCCTTTTACAGAGCCAAGACGCCATCCTAGGCGTCTATTTGTATGGTGAGCTGCAGGCTTAGGTTTGAGGCCACTATAGCTCTAAAGTACATGCAACCAGATGAGGGAATTCTCGAGGAGTCATTTGGCAATTCTCAGGGGGCACAGTGACAGCTGGGGTGGGGTTTGGGAAGGTGTAATGGGCATCTTGTGTGTCAAGGTTGGAGACACTGCTAAGTGCCCTGCCCCTGTAAATAGGTAAACAGGATGTCCCACGAGAAGGTGTGATCTAACCCAAAGAGTCCGAAGTGAGTCACCGCGAGATGGTGCTGCAGCAACCACTATCTTTCAGTAGACATTACTTGGGGTTCTTCCCACCTTCCCCACCCCTCACTTCACCTGCCACCCCAGTTTCTTTCCTAGAAAGACCTCTACCAGGTATATGCTCTCATTAGGCATGAACCACAGTGCCTAGAACTGGGCATACTTTCCCATGCCGTGTCTGCACAAAGGGATTGCATCTCCGTCTGGGGGTGGAACCTTTCAGACTGTCTCATTGTTAGGTGTCTACTGGGCAGGCCCAGCTTTCCCATCATGCTGGCGGGGAGGGGATCTGTTAGGTCACATGATATATCAGGGGAAAACGCTGTCTGAAAAGGGAGCCTGACGGTTGTCCCCCCTCTCAGTTTTTCTCCAAGCTTGAAGCTCTACCTCTCACTTCCAAGAAGGAAGGCAGCAAGGGGCTAGGTGCTGACACTCGATCATATTTATGTTGATGCCCATACAATTTAGCCAGCGGTCAGGTGTATTAAAAGCACTCCAAGTTGACCTTTAGCTTAAAGGTCACCCGCTCCTATTCTCTCAACTGCTCATGGGCAAGATGCCTAATGAACGCAGCTCAGACCCATTAGAGGCTAGGAAGAAGCTGGGTGCAGCGTGAAGCCAGCCTCTGAGGGCTTTTAGGAAGAGCTAGGAAACTGTGACAATGGACAGGCAACCCACTCATGCTGAGACATAATTGCATTAATGTTCCTTACTGAGGCTGCTATTCTGGATGCAGCCAGGTCCTGGGGTGCCAATCAGACCCTCTAACTTGTGCTATGGGCACAACCACATGTGCTGGATGGTTTTATGTCAACTTGACATAGGCTAGAGCCATTTTGGAAGGGGGAACCTCAATTTAGAAAACGCCCCTACCTAACTGGCATTTGAGTAAGACAATGGTACATTTTCCTGACTGATGGTAGATGTGGGAGGGTCGACCCCTAAGCTGGGATCCTGAGTCCTATAAGAAAGTAACAGAAACATCAAATGTGGTAACACAGAGGACACACACAATGGACGTTGCTGTCATTGTTTTCCCTAGTGCTGAAGAAGCAGCAGATGGTCTAGGAAGAGAGATTGTTGGAATCTCTAGGATCAGGATTTGGAAGTCTAACAGTTATCAGCTGAGAACCGCTGCCTCTCTCTGTTCTCATTACCTCATACGCTCAAGGAACTCCAAATCTGTGTCCCATCTGAGGCGTGTCAGTTAAGAGGCAGTGAGAGAGACCTGAGCTGCCCCGTAGAAGAGCCGCTGGTCACATGGGCCATTGAGGGCTTGAAATGAGGCTGATGAAACTGAGTAACTGGATTTTAAGTTTTATCATTTAAATCAATTTACATTAAATTCAAAAGCTGATGATAGCTCACTCATTGAATAAATTTTTAAAAAATACTTTTATGGGGCTGGAGAGATGGCTCAGAAGTAAAGAGCATTGCCTGCTCCTCCAAAGGTCCTGAGTTCAATTCTCAGCAACCACATGGTGGCTCACAACCATCTGTAATAGGGTCTGGTGCCCTCTTCTGGCCTGTAGTTTTGCACAAAGACAGAATATTGTATGCGTAATAAATAAATAAATAAATAAATAAATAAATAAATATAAAAATACTTTTATGTGGTTTTTGTGTGTGTGTGTGTATGCATGTGAAAAAAATTGGCACAAATGTTCACGAGCCCACAGAGACCAGAAGGAGGAGTCAGATCCCTGAGAGGTGGAGTTACAGGCAGTTGTGAGCTGCCCGGCATGAGTGTTGAGACCTAAACTCAAACGTTCTGCAAAACCAATGCGTGCTCTTAACCACTGAGCGATTTCTCCTGCCCCTGTTGAATGACTTTTAGGATGTTTGTAAACCTACTGCTCCCACTGTCACTTTTATGAAGTCTCCAAGCATGTCAAGTATTTGCACTGAACACTGAGACAAACCATGTATATAAAATACACATCCAATTTTGCACAGCATGCACAAAAATGAATGCAAATGATCCCATTAATAATTTCTCTTAAGGTGATTGCATTCATCATTAGTTGAAATTGATTACATGTTGGCATATTTTTGGAAATGTTGGGCTAAATAAAATGTTACTAAAATCAATTTCACTTTTTCTTACTTCATTTAACTCGACTATTAGAAAATAAAAATACATAGCTGGCTTGCACTGTAATTCTGTTGGCTGACTATGATGATTTTCACATGGGAAGCTTTAAAGCTCAATCCCAGGATGTCCCAACAGAGACCCACCTTTGCGTACAGACCCACAATGAACTTTACAGCAAATCTATTAGATGAACAAGGCAAGGAGTTTGGCTGAGCCAGAGCTCTTGTGTTCATGTGTTTTTCTTCCTTTGGGATTCAGTGGGAAGGTATGACTGGGCGGCTACTGGTTTGGATGCTCCTAGATCCTAGTCAAATGCTATCTTAACCTCAATCCTTTAAACCCTCTTGCACGCAGCACTTTGGTTTCCCTTTGCTGACTGGATAGTATTCTCTTACTGTCCCACCTCCTAGACACCTAGCTTGGTTAGTTCACTGTCTGCAGAAAGACCAAGTTTTCAGTCGTACTTCTTCAAAACATGTATAAACTGTAAGCCGAGCCTTCTCAGCCACTTGCTTCCAGACATGAAGAGCTAATTTTTATGGCTTCTTCACAGTTTCTGTCAGTCTTTCACAGAAGCAAGGCTCAGTCCATTTCTGAAATCCTGGGCTTTCTGGACTCGAGATTTCAGACAGGTTCAGGAAGCCCTGAACATGCTCATGCCACAGAGAAGCTTGTGACGTGAGGGAAAGCAGAGATAGCAGGTGTTCCGACAAGTCAAACAAAGAACAGATGAGCCAGGACCATTTCCCAAGTCGCGTTTGCACAAGGCTTTGTGATATTTAACCAAATGAGGAAGGAGATTAATACATCTACTATGCATCCCCAAGTCAGGTCAGAGACATATCCATCAGCAAACTCATTTCCTCCTCAGGATTACCGGGCATCCTTGCGTGCGATGGCCAATCAACAACAGCAGCTCTGGCTGACTTCATGTGCGTCCATCCTCTACGGAAGGAAAACCCCGAGAGGCTGCTAAGTCAATCAGTTTCAAACCATCAACTCTCACATCAGGTATCCCAATACCTGGAGGCAAAGACTTGGTGGCAATTATTTGAGTGCTAGTTTTTCCACTTAGCCAGGAAGGTGGAGAAACAGGGAAGACACACAGAATGAAGAATTTGATAAATTTGGTCATGCTGGCCAGTCTTCTGTCCACTTGACATACAAACTAGAATTATCTGAAAGGAGGTAATCTCAGTTGAGAAAATGCCTCCATAAGATCTGATTGTAAGGCGTTTTCTTAATTAGTGAATGATGCAGAAGGGCCCAGGCCATTGTGGGTGGTGCCGTCCCTGGGCTGGTGGTCCTGGGTTCTGTAAGAAAGCAGGCTGAGCAAGACAGTAACCAGCACTCCTCCATGGTCTCTCCATCAGTTCCTGCCCTCTTTGAATTCCTCTCCTGATTTTCTTAGATGATGGACAGCAGTATGGAAGTATAAGCCAAATAAACCTTTTCCTCCCAACTTGCTTTTGGTCATGGTGTTTCATCCCAGCACTAGAAACCCAAACTGTGACACCAGACTAGAATTCGGGACAGATCATTTACCAAGCATCTATTAGACCTAGCTGCTGGGACCCTCTGAGCTTTGGCTTTATCATTTATGTTAGGTATGATCATATCTTCCATCTGCATTTGTTTGCAAAACCACAAAACGAACCATATAGTTAATGATCCATAAATGGTAATTCAGTCCTCCAAGCTATGATTATAACACCCACAATGTCTGTCAATTGTTGTCTTTGGAGCCCCTGAGAAATTGGAACTCATTCTCGATCTTCTTCATCTTTTATGTTATTTCAGTGGGGTCACCGAGGAAAACTCCTAGATTTTTCAACTTTTTCTATTTCTAACATTCTTGGACCATTGAAGGTAACTGAGCCCTGGCTTCAGCGTCATGTGGTAGGGATCTGTGAGAGGAAAGGTGGGGCTAATCTCATGGCCTGAACTGGCCAACAGTCAGTCAGTCAGCCCTTCACCCCTGTCCATATCAACTTGTAGTGGGAAGAAACAAGAGTTGATGTTCCTTCTGGGGACAATGAAGCTAACCAAACTGCCTGGGACATGGGGAAGGGTGGATGCTAACCCTTCCTAGGTTTACTTAAACTTTGAAAATCTCCCTACCTCTGACCTGGATCACGGCATGGAAAGGAGGCTTTTGTGGAGTGTTAGGGATGGCTCTGTTGCAAGCATCATGGTTGAATGTGAAGCTGTTGGCCATAAATTTACACTTTGATTTTTAGTTATAAAATAACTGCAAGGTCATTTGCTGGAAAGACTGGGTCGTGATTCTGATGCTTGCCTGAGTTGAGATGTAGTTTCAGGTAGCAGATCTACAATGTAGACAGACCCCAGCTCCACTCTCAACTCTACTGGTGATTTCTCAGCAACTTGGAGAAACGCTGGCCTTGCTTCCTGGAGACACAAGTGAGAACTCACATCATTTACCCTTTCCACTCTGCTGTCCAGCATCAGGGACTTCATTTAGTCTTGCTTTTCATCATAGCTGTGGAGTTATTGAAATAGGCAACTATGTGTCCTTCATTTTGAGGCTAAGGCCCATGGAGAAGAGTATCTGAAAGATACATGATAAGCAAAAATTGAGAGGAGGCGTCCACTATCTTCAACAGACATCCGTGTGTGTGTGTGTGTGTGTGTGTATGTGTGTGTGTGAAGAGTCAGTAGCAATAACAAGGATGGCTCGTAGAATCAGATTCAAATTTCAGTTCCCACACTTGCCATTTGAATTTGAATAGATCATACAATGTCTTCATTCCAATGTTGGTAATTGATAATACTAATGACATCCACTTGACAGAACTGGGTGACCACTGACTAGGATGATGATGATACTGATGATGGTGGTGGTGATAGTGATGATGATGATGATGATGCTTGTGTGTCTTCCTGTCTACCTATCTAGAAGCACAATCTCTAACACAAGTCCTGAGCCAACACTTGCTACAGTCATTATATGATTCTGGAACTCGGCTAAAGTTTCTACTTACATGGTCTTTTTATTTCTCTGTCTGCACCATTGCCTCTTTCTTTATAAAGTATGACAGTAAATACTATATGGGCTGAAGAGTGTAGCACGATTAATAAAAACCCAGAGACGGATATTGGGGTTCAACCTGAAGACCAGAAAAACAAAGCAGTCAGTCATTGGATCTTACCTCTACCTAAGTCTGAAAATGGTGACCCTGCCTCCAGGAAACGTCAGAATGAGACTGAGAGCTGTCTCCTCCCATGTTATAATCCTCTCTAGTTCTGGGATTAAGAGCGTGCACTATTACCGCCTGGTTTTGGCGATAAGCTAGCGTGGCTACTGGGATTAAAGGTGTGTGTCGTTGTTGCCTGGTCTGTAAGGCTGGCCAGTTGGCTGTTTTACCTTTCTGGTCCTCAGGCAAGCTTTATTTATTAAAATACAAATGAATTGCCACTATAGCAGAGCCTTGCTTTTGTGTTTCTAGGCAGCAAGTAGAGAAATCAATATGAAAGGAACCCAAAGCAATAGGCTGAATTTGGCTGCTAGAGGTGTCTCCTGAAAAGGAGTGTCCCCCTTTGTGTACGAGATGAAAGAGAGGAGCACTAGAGGGCCCCTCTGCTCAACAGACTCATCATCACTCCTTCCTAAAGGAACAGCTGACAAAGGCATCTGTACACCTGGATGGGAGAGGCCCCAGTGTTCCCACAGAGCTGCAAGACACACTCTGTACCACTTCCAGCCCTTACCACAGCTAATTAGAGTAAGGGACACTGTGCACCTCTCAAGACCCTCCATTTGCTCTGCCCGGCAGCTCGCTGTCACCATTTCTCTACAACACCTTGCTCTCCATCAGTTTTTATAGTCTTATAATAATGGTTTTCTGAGACTTTCATAAACATTGAAAGATTGTAAGAGAATAGAGGCTAACACGTCTTCTGAAAACTGTCAACTCCAAAAAGAGCCACAGAAGAACACTCCCGGTTTCAATTTCACCCCGAAAGCAGCTGTATCTAAATGCACCAGCGAATGTTCGTTCACTGGTGGTGTGCTCTCGTCCTTTAAAGAAAAGTTTTCTAAGGTAATTTTCTGTTGCTCCCTCCACTTTAGTAATAGATATGTCTAATTAAATACTTGAAAGTCCATTTAATTTTTAATTCAGGAAGTCACTCATCATCAAGGCAATTTAAACAACTCAAGGAAAACCTCAACCCTCAACAAAATTCCATTAAGTACACAGATACCGTAATGGTACATTAACTAATGTTGAATTATGATGATTCTCTGCAGAGGTGCCCAGCCAATCTGGTAATTCCCTTCGGGGGACCCAAGCTTTTAGCTTTTAATGATCAGTTCAGCTGATGGGATGGGCACAATACAGTTATCAAGGTTATCATTCACTATTCCCTCTGCAGAGAAAACATTTGTTTTGGCCATCCTGGGGACACAGTGGTCCAGAAGAGATGGTGAAAGAGATACCTGTTTTCAAATTCCCTCCAGGGTTTAGTGTTGGCCACTTGAATGGTATGTGATGATGAGGCAGAAAGGGTTCTCTTTCTTTGGGATGTCCAGTTGGTTTCTACAGTCAGGGCTCCACCAGCCTCAACTACTAGTATCCCAGTCAAGTGTAGAAGCTAGTTACCTGAATTTTGAGTTTCTTTATGAGCACTGGTTTCCATTGGTTAACTCATGACTGGAAGAACACTGGTAACATGAGGGATCATCTGAGCTATTCACTTCATTTTACCTATAGGGAAAAGGCAAAGATAGGATCATAATCCCCCAGTATGACAGAGCTAGCTAGGAGGAAAGAAAGAATGCAGCATGAGCCACTGTCCTGACAGTCACTCTTTCTACTACACTGCTTAGCACCTGTGTTTCAAAGTACCACACAGAGCATAGACCATACATACTGGCTAGATTGGTGGTGTGGCTGATTCTGATGGTCTAACAGTGAAATGGGAGGGATCCAGGATGCAAAAAGAGAGAAACCACTGAAACCAAAAGTGCCCTCAAAGATGTCTGAGGTGAACTTAATGGAGAAGCAGAACAAACAAAATTGAAGCAATTAGCAGAACATAAGACATTATGTAATTAGGTACTAAATTATGTGGCACATACAACAAAGCTAGCTTTATGTGTTGCAAGAGCCCAGAATTTTTTTTAATAATGGGTTGGGCTCATAAAGCAACTTTAAATCTTGTCAGCATAAGGAAGGATGATTGAAGAGTTGAAGGGGGGTGTCTTCTCTGGGTTAGAAATTGCTTGGCTCTTAACAACAGCTTTGAGACACTCACTAAAGATCCTGAAACCTTTTCATTTAAAAAATGTAAAAAAAAATATTACTTTGTGAGGTTGGATTTGACTCAAAAGAAGTTATTGAAAGGAGAGAGGCTAACCCCAATCCTTGGATAAAGAACACAGCACAAGGAGAAATGGCTCCATATATTGCTAGGATTCACTTTAACCCCACAGGACTAGGCCCCATTGCCTCCCAGTGCCCTTATCTATTAAGGAAGGAGCACAAGATGGCAATTATTGTAGACTTCTTTCTATAAAACTATATTAAGTCTTTATCTGTTCCTTTTCTCACATATAAAGTTATACCTCCTTTATATGCCCTTGATCCCTTAAGGCTCACCCAGAGAATATGGTGACAGAATCCTATGACATCATTGGTACCATGATATGAAAAAAGCTTCTGAAAACTTCTTAGAGCTCACTGGTAGGTACTATAATATAAGCAAAATATCTTGAGTTAAGAATATTTTATAAAAGAATATCATAAGTTGCTTGGAAATCTCAATGCTTCCTTCTATCCTGGTACACCTTAGCATGGATGAAAATGTCGGGACAAGCAGCAGTGGACCAGAAAGATGACGTAAGATGCCGTTAAGCTGGGGACAGAGGGAGAGACACTGGCTCTTTTCCTATGTCTTGGTGAAGCGTATGTCCCTTTTGCTCCACTTGAGGTGTTTCAGTGCCCACTCTCTCAGCACAGGCAAGCACAAGGTGGATAATGAAGGTTTGGAAGACTGAGAAGTAGAACAAGCTTAGACATCTTCTCACAAATTACAACTGCAAGGGGGCTTGGAGGTAAATCACCAGCTTCAAAGAACCAACGTCACGGACAGACAGACCTAGGGTATAAACGGTTTGTTTGCCTTAGAACTGAGAATGTAGAAACTCAGTAGGTACGTAGGTCATGGATACTCTCTTTCCTACCCTGGGAGTCTCTGGGGGGTGTGGTTTATGTAAATCCCAGACAAACTTAGCCTCCATGGATGTTTTGATTCTGTCTGTGATTTCATACCTAGACAGAAGTCCTGCAGAGAAGGACTTTCCTTGAGGAAGAGACCCGCCTGGTCAAGAACAGAATTCAGAATGAAGGCAGCTGATTAACTCTCATCCTCAGAGGTAGTTGCCCTGCAGAACAGACTGTTGAGTGCAGGGAAGGACCGAGGACCGCAGGTTAAAAATGTCTGGAGTCATCATCCCTCTAGCCCTTCTCATCAGACTTCTAATCTCTGTGAAAAACAATGTACCCAATATTCAGCTTAAAGCAGACATGTGTTCTCTGGGACCCCGAGGGACAGTCGTGCTGTCAAGCATGCTCAACAGGGGACCTTAGCATATTCAAAGTCATAGGCAACCCTTCTCTAGGAGACCTTTTCTTTTACACCACAGCCCACCTTCTTAAAAGCTCTTGCTTATGCTAATCTGGAATCTGCCCTCCAATTTTATCTTAGTTTAGAGCTACAAGAAACAAATTTGACGGCAGCACAGTGGCTCATACTTGTAGATTCTCCAACCTGTCACCTCCATTGCGGCGTTGCATACAAGGCAGGACACTGGGTTAAAAAAAAAAAAATTGTGCTCAGAAAAATAAAAAAAGAGAGAAAAAAAACTTTACTCAGAATCTTCCCACTGGGCTTAAAAAAAATGTGTGCCTGCATAAGTTTCTGAACACCTTTTGGTATTCCCTAAAAAAACCACCTAATTCTTAAAGATTTCCCTTTGAAATGTAAATGTCTTTTCTCACTCCATCAGGTAGGTCCTTTAAGAAAATACTCACATGCGCCCTCATAAGCCAGAAGCAGATGTTAGAACCCCCCAAACTAGATATATGGGGATTGTGAATCACCTGACATGTGGTTATTTGGACCCAAACCTGGGCTTCCTGCAAGATATTTCTAATTTCTAATTAGTTCTCTTGATGGAAGAGGATCGGGGTGACCCTCTATTCTAGGCACCAACTTCCTGCTCTTCTTCCTTCTGTCCTTGTTAGAATAAACAAAGTCTGCTTGCCTGCTGGTGACCTGAGTGTGCTGATGAGATGGGTCCTGATGGGACCTGGAAACAGTTTTGTAGACACGCCCTCCCTCTGTACCAGTTAAGCGTCCCTATCATCACAGGCTCTTACAGCACCTACCTGAGGGAGTGAGAAAATACATCTACATTTCAAAGAGATATCTTTAGGTATTAGAGGCTCTCTTAAGGACTACCAAAAGTCCTAAATTTGCATTTGTGCTATGCTTCTCTTCTTCCCTTATCTGGGGTTTTGAGAGCGTCCTCCTTTCCCACTAGGAATAGGGGACATGAGCTAGACAGAGGCTCTGAGGTCATCACTGGTGGGACCTGCTGAGTTCTTGTGGGAATTCAAGTGTCTCCTGAAACTTTGGGAATGCCATATAATATCCACCAGGTTATGGACTAGGTTGGGGCACAGCTCTGAGCTTGGCTAACTCTGAAGGCATGCAGATTTTCCTTAAAAGGATGCTTCTTTTCCTTTGGACAAAAGCATCACTGGAAAGAATGATGACATTGTACGTGTGTATATGTCTCTGCCCATGTGTATACATATATGCACATACACACATATACACACGTACATAAATGTGTGCACAAGCAAGCCTTTAAATATACATGCATAAAACAACATGTGTAATGTGTACATAAATACATACATTTAGTGTTTTCCCTGACCTGAAGTGAAAATAAGTTCCAGGAAAGTTTAGGTCAAAGAAACATCCCTTCCCTGATATAATTCAGGAGAGCAGTGGGTATTTATGCATGTGAGCACTCAGCCCCATTTGCATCCACATCAGACTCCTCCCTGCTGACAGTAAGCCTGTCTCTCCTAGGGATGCAGCTGTAATTATCCTTTCATAAGTGCATGGCACACTGTCAGGACTTTGCTCTAGGAGACAGAAAAGGCCCAGAAGGAGCTTGAACAGGAAGGGGGCTGAAAGGGTGGGAGAGCAAGTCTCCTTGTTTTGCTCTCTGGAACCTTTTCCCTCTGAAGAAGTTGTAAACTGTACTACATAGCCCCCTCTAACCAATTGTAAGATTTGTTTTTTGTTTTGTTTTGTTTTTTTCCAAGAGCTCAGAGGGTCAAATGCTTGCTGGGCAAGCAAGAGGACATGAGTTCAGATCTTTAGAAACCATTTATACTGGACATTGGGGCGGGACTGTGGAGACAAGGGTATCCTCAGGGCTTGCTGGCCAGACAGTTTAGCTGAAATGCTGAGCTCAAGACTCAGGGAAAGACCCTGCCTCAAAAACTAAGTGGTGGAGCAACTTAGGAGAGACGTTTTAATATCAAGGTCTGACCTCCATTTATACCTATAGGGTAAATACATCTACAGGCACACGTCCAGCCTGTACCCCCCCGCCCCGAGATTAAAAAAATTATCTTCTACTTTTTGCCTTCTCTTTTCGTGTTACTAACGTACTGTCGTGGGAGATAGGAGTAAAGAAAGACATGAAATGTACTGTTATTAGCAGAAAGGGAATAATTGTGGTTATTTCTCACCATCATCTCAAGTCCTATCCAGAGTTCTATTTCTAGTCTTTAAGAAAAGGAGGCCCCACCTAGTCAGTTAAGGGTTTGGTTCCTTTATTCTCTGTACGGACAGAAATAATACCTGCAAGTTTTGGCCTAGATAGAGGAGCAATCAGAATAGAAATATAGCTGGGTTTGTGAGTCAGGGAAGATGGATGCTTGACAGTTCCTGACTTCTCAAATCACTGAGGATAAACCAGACACTGTTGACAGCCTGCAAATGCTGGCTATGCACAGAGCCAGGGGCTCCAGTAGCAGCAATCAAGCAGAGGATCTCACAGTGGCAGGAACACTGAACAGAAGCCTAAGGTCCTTGTTGACCAGAAAATTTTAGAAGATGCAGTGTCTAGACCAGCAGCTCTCAACCTGTGGGTCATGACCCCTTTGCTGTGGGAGGGTTGAAACCCCTTTCCTAGGGGTCACCTAAGAGCACTGGAAAGCAGATATTTACATTATGATTCCTAACAATAACAAAATTACAATTACAAGGTAGCAATGAAAATTTTATGGTTGGGGGTCACCACAACATGAGGAACTGTATTAAAGGGTCACAGCATGATTAGGAATGATGAGAACCACGGGTCTGGACAGCTGCACATCACAGCACGTTGGAGAGCTCCACCATTAGAGGGAGGGAGAGCAAACTTGAGATTGAATGCTGTCATATTGTATGGTGGCCCACACCTGTAGTCCCATCACTTGGGAGTCAGAGGAGGGAAGAAAGGCATGCCTTTGGGGTAATGCTTCTACTCAGTGAGTTAAGAGCCAGACCGGTTCTATAGTGAGTTTGAAGTCAACCTGGGCTACATCGTAAATTCAAGACCAGTCTGGCCTTTATGATTAGTTTGAGGTCAGTCTGGACTAATTACTCCTTGTTTTCAGACATTCTAAAAGCCCTAGACCTTTATTACCAACCATACATTACCATACACAACCATACATGACCTCTTCTATTCACCTTTAAAAGTGACATGTTGATGCCCACTCCCTATAAGGATACAAAGCGATAAGGGATGGAGAAATTGTTAAGTGATAAAGGGTGTGTGGTGAAATCATAAGAACCTAAGTTCAATATCCAGAATCCACGTTGAAAAAATTGAGTCCAGGGCCATGCGTTTGCAATCTCAGGGTTGGGGCGGCAGAGACAAGTGGATTCCCAGGGCTCACTGGCCAGCCAGCCTACTGAAAATCCTCAGGTCAATAGGAAACTCTGTCTAGACAGTGGTAGTTGTGCACACCTTTAATCCCAGCACTCAGGGTGCAGAGGCAGGCGGATCTCTGTGAGTTTGAGGCCAGCCTGGTCTACAGGGTGAATTCTAGAACAGGCTCTAAAACTACACAGAGAAACCCTGTCTTGAAAAACCAATACCAACCAACCAAACAAACAAACAAACGAAAATAAAAACTCTGTCCCAAAAATTAAGGTGGATACCTCCTGAGGAATAGCACCTGAAGTTAACCTCTGTTTTTCACACACATGTTCATACACAAGTGTGCACACTTACGTACAACCCCCACACATACCTTTAAAAATAAAATTCAATTATTTTGCCAGTACAATATGTTTTGTCATGGTATTCCATGTCTGGGATGTAATCATTCTATGCCAATATACAGAGTATATTCCAATATATGAATCCTGAAATATGTACTAGAGACATTGTAATACATGTTCATTGGGGTGTATGCATGAGATTGGCTTCTGATGTTGCATTGTCAAAGCGGGAGTTAGAAGTCATGCAGGCAGCTGCTGCTAGCAGATGGCTAAGTAAAGCAAGGTAAAATGACACGATGGTACGTAGTACAGTACTTAGAAGAAATTTACAATTTACATGAAACAATGTGGCCAGGCCATAGAAATACTGTGGAGGGAAAGAGAGATACTGAGATTCAGAGTGGAACTGGCTAATTGCATACATATGGAAGTCAAGTATATTAAGATGGGCTGCTGCTTTGGAAGTCACGGTTCAAGAAGAAAAAAGGATTAATTTTATTTTGATTGGAAGTAGGTTTTATGGATGGGAAACTGTCACTGTTACCCCCAGAAGACCCAGCCTCCCAAGAGAAATGGGCACGAGAGCTTGATTTACCATTGCGTCAAATGCAGAAGATGCATTTGTTGAATTTCGTTAATCTGATGGTTTTATTAATTAAAAACATCCCATGAGCACCAAAAGGGGGAAAGAAAAGAGAATTTCTGAATCAGAGAGCTAAAAGACCAAGGCATACTACCCATGGTCCTCTGTGAGCTGGGGCCAGTGCATGTTGATTTAGTGCAGGTGTGTGTGTGTGTGTGTGTGTG
>NC_022014.1:17363209-17366340 GCF_000317375.1 Microtus ochrogaster | reverse complement strand
GTGTGTGTGTGTGTGTGTGTGTGTGTGTGTGTGTGTGTGTGTGTGTGTGTGTGTGTAACAAGACATGTGTGTGAATAAGATATAGATGTTAGCCACTGGAGCTACATGCACTCCATCATATCATGGCTGTGGTTTCTGAAAGCAGTGGCTGAAGGTAGAAGAGGTTCGAACAGCAGCAAATCTTTTCTCTCCTATGTTTGAATTTCTTCATCTACAAGATGAAGATACCATCACTGCTTTCTAGTGTGATTACTTGAGGTGTCCCTGGAATTGGAGATGGTTGTGAGCCACCAAGTGGGTGCTGGGAACTGAATCTGTGTCCTCTGATGGAGGAGCCAGGGCTCTTAACCACTGAGCCATCTCTCCAGCCCAATTTTACCAGAAATCTTTAGAATCCCACTAAATAGCACCCACGTCTAGCTACTGGTGTTTAGTGGGTTTTGTTCTGGAAAATTTTTTTCTTATATAAAGGAAGACAGATGACAGGCCAATCACAGTCCTGACTACTAGCTGTGTGGGATGCAGCCCTCTCTGGAAGAAGGGAAGCCTTTCCCCGTGGTGATGCAACACCTACAGCCAGATTTAACACGGGAGAATAAAAAGGGAGCGAGCCTCCCAAGCCCTTAACCTGCTGTTGTTCTAGGGCATCAGGCACCCAATGGTGCATCTTAATGCTGTTTTAGACAGATGGAAAGTGACACCATCCTATTCTCCTCACTACAGCAAGTGTTTCCTGCCTCCGGGGAGTGCTCCACGCGCAGGCTCTAGGCAGGATGCTGTAGCCTCTTCCCATGATTTCAGAAGTTTCGGAGGACCTTGCTGTGCCCAGACAGTGTCATTCCCACAGTGCTGACCAGGCCATCTTCTCTCAAAGCATGAGAGAGGTGGATTCCCATTTTTAATAAAGAGTTATTGAGGCTTCGCCCTGCGTCCCCTGCACACTGCAGATGTAGAAGCGCATAAGACAGAGATGACCTGTGTCTATAATTCAAGCTTCTGCATTTGCCCAGCCTCGTGGTAGAGGCAGGATAACAAAACGGAGCTGGCCTGCCTGTGTTTGGTTCCCATAGGGACCATGTGCTGTGCATGCGACCTTGGGAAAGTTAGAAGGTCAGTTAAAGGAGCTGAGTCACAGAGTCCTCTTACAACTTGAGTGGGTACAGTGTGTGCGCTCAGTGATTTTCTCCACTTCCATCCCAGGAAGATTCTTCTACTTCTAGATCAATCTATTTCACAGCTATTGTGTATGAATTGCCAGTATGGGGATTGCTTTTTGGTATATATTTTTCTTTACTCCTTTATCTCTAAGAGTTCTAATCTTGACAGCTCTAAGAAGTCTTTCCTGCTGCCCCTCAGGTGGCTTTCTATGCTCATCTCCCCCCTCACCTGCCGTTCCTCATGCACCAGCATAGACTTGGTGGGGCTTTTTTCTCCTCGTGGTTCCAAGAAGGCCAACAACTGTCAGAATACCGCACAGAGATCTCCCTCTGTGCCCCATGCTGGGAGTTATAGCCAGGCCCTCACTGAGCTAATTGGACAGTCTGCCATTCGGCTACGTGCCAGCCAACAAAGATGGTTCCAAATGCCTTGGGTAGTTTTAAAACTCTAGCCTGACAAATTTCACAACTGATAACTTGTACTCATCTGGATTTTTAAATTAATATTTTAATTAGAATTTTACATAATATATTTTGATCATGTTTTTTACCCCCCCCCATCCTCCCAAGGTCCTTCCTACTTACCCAGCTTTAAATTCTTTCTCTCTCAAAATAAAAATCCCCTTGAAACAAAACTCGAAATCAAAACAAATAACTGAGAAAAATAAAGCAAAAATAACAAAACAAAAAAAGAATCATGGAGTCTGTTTTATGTTGGCCAGCTGCTCCTGGGTGTGGGGCCTGCCCTGAAGTGTGGTTGGTAGACTCGGTGACACTCCTTTGGAGAAAACAGATTTTCCTTTGCCCAGAAGTTATTCATTGCAAATAGCTTCTCGGTTAGGAGTGGGATGTTGCGTCTACTTCCCCTTCCCTGTGTTGGGCTTTTTTTCTGGTTTAAACCTGTTCAGGTTTTGTGTGTGCTGTCACAGTCTCATGAATTCATATGTGCATCAGTCCTGTTGTGTCTGGATGACCCTGTCTCCGTGGAGTCATCCACAGCCTCTGGCTCTTCCAGTCTGATGACATCCCCTTCCACACCAATCCCTGAGTCATGAGGGGAGGAGCTTGACAAAGGCATCTCATAGAGGGTGAGTGCTTCCAAATCTCTTCTTCTCCACACACTGTTCAGCTGTGGGTCTCTGTGTTAGTTCCTCTTTACTGCGAGAAGCTTCTCTGATGAGGGTTGAGCACCGTCTGGTCTATGAGCACAGCAACATGATATTAGGGGTCATTTTATTGCTATGTTCTGTTGTTTTGACTCTGTTGTACCATAAAGAACTTTCTCCAGACACCCCCCTCACACACACACTCCTACACTCTTTCCATCATTGCCTTTTTATTGAATGTTCGCAGTTTTCCAGGTACTGTGTAAAAGACAGAAGCACTTATGAATATACACACATACCTACATACATATATATGTTTTTAAAATATTTTAAATGCAAAAAAGAGATTCTATTTATCTTTTTTCCTGAAAAGTTTCTTAAAAATTTTAATAATTGTGTGATTTTATGATTTAAGTTGATCTATTATGATGCAAAATTCAAAATACGTTTCAAGTATTGCAGTTCAGGACAAAATATGAACACAATGTCAATCAGAACACGATAATGAAAACAAGAAATCAAAATAAATTTATTTTAGAAACAAAACACTATAGAATTAAAGGAGTGGCTCAGTGGTTAAGAACACTGGCTGCTCTTCCAGAGGACCCTGGTTCACATCACCTACATGGAAACTCACAACCTACTATAACTGCAGTCCTAAGAATCTAGGACACAACACATGGTGTAAAGACATACTTGTGTTGATCCCGAATTTCCTGAGAAACCGAAACACTGCTTTCCAAAGTGGTTGCACAAGTTTGCATTCCCACCAGCAGTGGATGAGGGAACCTCTTCCTCCACAACCTCTCCAGCAGAGGCTATCATTGGTATTTTTGATTTTAGCCATTCTGACAGGTGTAAGATGATA
>NC_022014.1:17338360-17361054 GCF_000317375.1 Microtus ochrogaster | reverse complement strand
AATAACAAAATATATTAGTTATCATATATAATATATCCCATTAATTATCATTTACACAATTAACATTTAAAACACTAATAGTTATAGAATTATTATATATTATATACATGACTAATAATAACACATAAATTATCTGCCTCTATTATATGAATATATAATGCACACCTATGTAATTATCATCATATGCACTTACCTGTCATACTGCTTTAACAGGTAGGTACTATGAATAAATCCATCTTATAGATGAGCACATTAAGCCTTTGAGAAGTTAAACAGGCTTCCCAAGGTCACAAAGCAACAGAGATGGGATTTAAACTGGAATCTGTCTGTTTGTATCTTTTTCATTACTTGTGCTCTGCAGCCCTTAGTGCACGAGCGGCTCGTTCATTAGTCTATAATAAATGCTAACAGAAATCAATAAGTTATACCAAGTTGCCTCAGCGCTTGTTCATTCTCTATACTGATTTCCTGGGCTCAAAGGTCAATGGAATTTAGCACTTTGTGTATTTTTCAGACCTTCTGGGCCCCTCCCCAGCATGTACCATTAAGACCTCAGTCAAATAAGTTTCACCTGCCCTTGGGGCTGTCAAAGCTCAAGGTCATGACCAAAGCTGCTGCTGGGGACTCTAAATCGCCACCAGGGAAAAAAACAGTGTTGGGGATGAGGATTCTGAATCTTGCTTCATCAGTAGTCTTGGAGAAACTCTAAAAGTACTGCTGTCCCCTAAATGGAGGCATTCCTAACGCCCACAAAATCTACAATGATGCAGACACCCAGATAGCCCTTAATTGTGATTTAATAGTATTCACTGTAATTTAGCTCCAGGGTAATGTACTTTCAATTAACCAATGTAAACACAATGTCTACTTACCCCACAAATGTTCTCCTAAATGTGCTAATTAAGGCCTGGATTCAATGTCTCCCATACTCAACCTTCCTTTCCCGTCTCCCAAACACCTTCTGAATAGTGGTCCTAATGGTGATCTGCAGTTTTGCCCTGGGTACCACAGTCACCTTTGGTGGGAATTCAATCTCCCCTGGCTTCTTTGGTGACTCGCTGATTGAACTAGCTAATCCTACCTTCTGGCGCTGGTACATCTACTCCTCTAGAATATGGCCCTCACCTACCTGCTCTGTTTCATCTTTTTTATCTCACCAATGCCACTTAAGCTCTTACACATCCAGGCCTGTGAGTTTATGGATCTGTCCTTCTCAATGTCTCTACCCACCGTCAGTTCATGTAAACATTCAACTGTTCTCAAGTTTCTGTCAGAATCACTTAGGTAGGCCATTTGCTTGAGCATGTCATGCTTTGCCTGGCCCCAGAAGCCTGTTTGTCTCTAGTGGAATTTGCTTGAATAAAGAATTTAATGGCAAACACATATAATCCCAGCACTTGGTAGGCTAAGATAAGAAGATTATGAGTTTGAGGTTAGCCTGAGCTACATAGAAATCACACACACACACACACACACACACACACACACACACACACACACACACACACAGTTGGTACCCTGAGTCCAACTAATTTTGTATTTGTCTTGTCTGCACTAGAATAGAAACTTGTAAGGACTGCTCTCTGTAGCTTCATGGGGACTTGCACACATATACATAAGTGAATGCTGAGTTAAATGGGATTAAATGAAAATGGTTGGAAGTAGATAGGGCCATTCTGACTGTGGAGGTCTTTAAGAAAGCAAAAAAAGAGAGAGAGAGAGAAAGAGAGGGGGAGGAAGAAAGGAAAAAAGAAAGCAAGGCTAAAAATAAACCCAACAACCCCCCCAAAGCCCACCCACAAACCAACCAAACCAATTCTCAAGCATCTTCGACCATTCTGGAATATGGGTCCTGTTTGAGCGAATGCTCAGCTGAGTTTCTGCATCCATCCATGCTGCTCATCCTGGCTCCATCCTCCTGCCTCCTCAATGTAATTCGTAAGATGTGGTCAAATAACCTGTGATGTGGTCCCAGAGCATCTTTGCATAAATAGCTACCAATGTCAGTAATAACTCAGTGGTAGCCAAGTGATGGGATTTGAATTAGGAGCCCAGCAATCTAAGTCCCAGAAATATCATTAATCACTGTAAAGCCAGGCTCCAGAGCCCGAGTTATTTCCTTCGTGTACTTCTGTACACAGCGATAGGGAGATAATTGGAGAGCTAACAGCATGCCGCTTTATGGATCTCATACAGGCTCTGGATCACTATCACCATCCTGCATCCCTTTTAAACCCGCCTGGGGAGCTCTAAAGATCGATCACCAGTGTCTTCTCTGACCCAATCAGGTGGTAGAGTCTCTGGGGTTTCCAAGCATCAGAATGTCTTCTCAGCTTTGCCAAGTCATCCCCTAAATAAGCAAGAGCTGAAAACTTCTGCTCTAGATGAAGGTTCCTCAGACTTGATGGTGATCTTTGCAGTCTAGTTGCATTGATCTAGGGTGGGAGCCTTGGGAATTTCTAACAAATTCCCAGGTGTTGTCAAGGCTCCTCCACAAGCCACACTTCAAACATCTAGGCTTGTTTGATTGTGCATGCGTTTAAAAGGATTGTTTTTAGGAAGGCCATCTAACTACATGCTGCTAATAGGAACCTCTGGGATCAGGGTGCTGCTCATACTTCCAATTCTGGGGAATGCAGAAAGATGTCTAAGAAAAACCATAGCAGAATGAATTCGCCAAAGACAGTCAAGACAATGGATACAAATAGAGCCTCCAATGGAAAGAAGTGCTTAGGAGAGAGCCGTGTGATGACTGGGACCGTAGGAACACTGGGCAGAGAGGTTGAATGAAGAGAGCCCCCATAGGCTCATAGGAAGTGGCTCTATTAGGAGGTGTGGCCTTGTTGGCAGAAGTGTGTTATTGGGGTGGGCTTTGAGGTTTCAGAAGTTCAAGCCAGGCCCAGTGTATCTCTCTTTTCCTGCTGCCTGCTGATCCAGATGTAGAACACTCAGTTCCTTCTCCAAGCATCATGTCTACCTGTGAGCCACCATGCTTCCTGCCATGATGTCTATGGACTGAACCTCTGAGCTGTAAGCCAGCCCCAGTTAAATGTCTTCCTTTACAAGAGTTCTGTGGTCACAGTGTCTCTTCATAGCAATCGAAATTTTAACTAAGGCATTGGGTAAAACCTAACTCAAGGCTCTAAGTGACTAAGTGACATGTGGGCCATCACATTCAACACTCAAAGTTCCAGAGTTCCTAGTACCCCCAGACCATCCAAGGCCTTGCATGAGTTAATCCAGGCTATACCATTGGAAGGATCATTGTACCAGTGACTTTACTAAATGCCACTGAATCCAATCTACCAGATTTTCCAAAACCCATTTGACTTGGATAGGTCACAACAATTTACTTGCTTTAGCTCACCTGCAGGTAGGTTCTGAAATAGGTAACATAAAGGTAATGCTGGAGGGAGGGACACAGGTCTACTGTTCTCCAGGCCTGTGAATCCTTCATCTCGCTGCCACCCTAGTCATGGCTAGTTGTATGTCAACTTTATACAAGCTAGAGTTATTTTGGAAGAGAGGACCTCAGTCGTGAAAACGCCCCACCAGACTGGCCTGTGGGCAAACCTGTGGGGAAATTTTCTTGATTGATATTGATGTAGGAGGGCCCAGTTCACTGTGGGTAGTGTCATGCCTGGCCTGGAGGTCCTAGGTAGTATAAGAAAGCAAACTGAGCAAGACATGTAACCATGTAAGCCAGCAAACAGGGTTGTTCCATGACCTCAGAATCAGCTCCTGCCTCCAGGTTCCTGCCCTGCTTGAGTTCCTGGCCTGACCTCCCTCAGCGATGGACCGTTACCTGGAGGTGTAAGATGAAATAAACATTTTCTCCATACTTTTTGTAATGGTATTTTATCACAGCAGTAGAAATCCTAACACACCATCCAACATTTCAGCTGATACCGGCTCCAGCTCCTTCATCACTCTAGAGCCAGCCTCTGGGCTATACTGAGATGCTACAACAATGGGACGAGTCCTTGAGCAACTGCTGAGTTGCTGCCTTCCCTGTCCTCCCAGCTCTGGGGAGAGATGTCTACTCCTTGCATTTTGTGGGTTACTTTTTGCTCTCTCAGCCCCTTAAGACCTGTCTACATGGCTTCCAGTCTGAAACTCTTGATATTTTCAGGGTGCGTTTCCTAACTATTGTCTGGACTCTTGCTCCAAACTAACTTCTATGTTGGGCATCAGAAGAAGAACAAATGTGGCTCAGCTGTCCTCACGCAGGAGGAGAATAAGTCTCTATTGAGATACAGTGTAGTGAGCGCTGAATGAATTACATGAGGTATTTGGGCAGCTTCGCTGGTGTGTGTGGGATCCCCAGAATGGGAATTAGGGAAAAGTTTTCTGGGGGAGTGCTATTTGAAGTGCAATAACATTTCAGGTAGATGAATTCCTAATGCATGAAGACATGGAGGAGTATACAGATCAGTGTGATCTGGAATTGGCTGCCTGGCCAGAACAAAGATTATGGGTTTGGGAGAAGTGGGTGTTTCATCTCTTGATGGCTTTTTGGCATGTAGTTGAGCTGTCTGGAGTTTATTATGAAACATTCTCACTGTTAATATACTGTTTCAGGAGGGCCATGACATGGTCACTTTATCATGTCCAAGGTGGCTCCTAGGGTGGTCATGTGGGAAATTGAAAACAGGAACTTGACACCTATTAGAACTGCAGCTTGGAAGTCAGTGTATTAGAGTTTATGTTGCTATGACAGAATGCCTGGCATCAACAGCCTGAAAGGAAAAAAGGTTTTAATCCAACATGCAGGGAGGTCATAGCAGAACAGCTTACATCACAATGACTGATAAGAAAGAGAAGGAGGTTTTTCTGGCCAGCTGGCCTGGGTCTGAAAAGCTGGAATAAAACAGGACTCGCTGAACATAGCGGACAATGAGGACTACTGAGAACTCAAGAACAATGGCAATGGGTTTCTGATCCTACTGCACGTACTGACTTTGTGGGAGCCTAGGCAGTTTGGATGCTCACCTTACTAGACCTGAATGGAGGTGGGTGGTCCTTGGACTTCCCACAGGGCAGGGAACCCTGATTGCTCTTTGGGCTGGAGAGGGAAATGGGAGGCGGTGGCAGGGAAGAGACAGAAATCTTAAATAAATAAATAAATAAATAAATAAATAAATAAATAAATAAATAAGAAAGAGAAGGAGGCAGGGTGGGGATGTGTACTATCAGACCTTGCCTGTGTTCCCTCCTATTCTATTGTTCCCCATCCTGTATCTATATGATACTGCTGCCCATACTCAGAATGGCTCCCCTCCACCCCAGTCAACCCTCTCTGGATACACCTTCACAGACACAACAAGAAGTGTGAATTATTAGTCTACCAGGTACTTTGCAATCCAATCAAGGTGACCCTCAAGATTGAGCACTACAGTAAACTCCTTCAGTCTTGTAAGCCAGAAGGCCATCATCTTGCACTGAAAGGAATAGATCTATGTTTTAAAGAGCTAGAATATGAGTTCAAGTCTAGGTCAGTTATTGCTTCAGATACCAGGGGCACACATATGTAAATATTCACAGACAAGAGGGAAGAAGGCGTGGACAGAGAGAAACTGAAGGAGTGAAAGCAAAAGTACATACAGAAGGGAGGGGAGGAGGTAGGGAAGGAGGGAGTGAGGGAGAGAGGAAGAGAGAGCAAGAACAGCCAGGTTGTATGGTGGAAAGGACACTTTGTTTGAAGAGATGTGAGCAAAACTGGAGTGCGTTGGTCAGTTGTAAAGGAGTTGACTATACAAATCCAACAGGTTTCTTAAAGAAAGATAATTCCACAGGTAGGTAGGGACAAACGTGGGGTCCCAAGGTTCTGCCGATTAGAATTTCAGGTTGTTCAGGGGAAATGCTGGGAGGAAGTGAAGGGCTAGCAGAAGGTTGGGACAACTTAAGGTTTTATTTCAACATATATCTGAATACTAGCCTTTATGCCCAAATGCTGGAGATGAGGCGCAGGTGTGTGGAGACCAAGTTACCCCAAGAGCAGATCCAGTCCCAGATTTGGAACCTTGGATCTGTTTAAGGCTAAAGCAACCCACTTAGGGGCTAGCAAGATGGCTTGGTACGTACAGGCACTTGCCATGCGAGTCTAGGGAGCTAAGTTCAATCCTTGAACACAAGTGAAGGTTGAAGGAGAGTACTGACTCCACAGTTGTCCTCTGACCTCCACACACTATCATCAACATACAGCAATAACAGACTTAAAAAGTTAGGAGAACTGATTTTGAAACCTTTCAAAGAAAATGTCACTCTGCATGGTTTGAAAATGCATTTGGGGCCATGCCGACATCTGTGCGTGTCCACTGAAGAACATGGACCATACCCACCCCAAAGACCAACTTGAGGGGAAGAGCCCCAGACAAACTATTTGAGTGGAAATTACAAGTGTTTTTCACTGTCATCCCAAGAAACTATTGTGAAGATCACACACACCCTAAATTGTGGCTTACATAGAAGCCCACAAACAACCATGATTGGAGACACATGACATGTACAGTTCTCCGGCAGCCCAGGAGACTGCAGAGCATAAGAGAGACGGTGGTGTTACGGCCCTCACAAGCTAAGCTTCCTTTAAACCTAACTGTAGACAAGTAGAGCCTGAAGCAGAAAGAGGTAGCTCTCCTGTTCTACCCTCGTCTCACACTGTGTGAGGTCCAGCCTGGCCGTCATCATCTTGGAAAGCTGTTGGTAGTGTGGAGCCATGAACACTGTGTATTGACAGGTGGCAGGTTGCCTGTGGAAGATGAATCAGACTTGTAGAAAAGATCTCAAAGGAATGCCAGTGTGAATGAGTAGGGTTTCAGAATGACGGATTTGGATTTGATGGAAAAAAAGATGTTTGAAGCAGTTTGAGCTCAGCTGCCACCCACTGTAGGTGCCTGGCAGGCCGAATATCCCACAGATGCTCAATAGAGAAAAACAAAAGGATCCTCAACCTGTCCATCCTTTGCCATGGGCCCAAAAATGTAGTCTCCTCTTACCTGATCTGCAATGATCTAATCTTTTGACCTGCTGTCTAGTTTCCCAGTGGCATATAAATCCCATGAAAACAAGGGCTTTGTTTGGTTTATTTGCTTTGGTGTCCCAAGAATTTGGAACAGTGGCAAGTGTAAGGGGAGTGGCCAGTGAATATTACAAGAAAGAAGAATAAATTAGAAGGTGAAGGAAGAGACTTGATTGTGTTTGAAAGGCTGGTTTTAAAATTGGCTTTCAAAGCTTTAACTCAAATTTATGCCTTCCTTGAATAACACCTCACGTGGGACCCCAATACATAAAATGGATGAATGTGATGTTTTAATAGTGTACATTTAATCATAGGTCTCAATGTAAAACATTTATTTCTGTTTGTAATAAAAAGACTCGCTGAGAACTATGAGGTTGTTTTGATAAACATGATAAAACTTCTGGAATCAAGGCTGCTAGGAGACTCAGACTGTAATTTATTCTTCCATTTCCTTTTGCTTGCAGAGCACTGGGAAAGCTCAGATTCACGTGGGAAAGTAGTTGCAAATGATACCAGCCTCATAGCTCATCTGGCAATCTCAGGATAATTCTTCAATTAAACCAATGCAGAAGCCTGCAAAGGGAGGAGTTGGAAAATTGAGCTCGAAAGTTGAACTTCTTACTGTCTGTAGCCATGGGTTGTGCCTCTTCCTGTACATTCAGAACTCAGACAAGAAGAGACAAGGCTCACCATAAGTGCCAGCACTGTTTTTATGTGTGACATTATCCCAGCTCTGATGAGTTGAACATCCGGTGATAATTACATAAGCAGCCATTAGGCCATGATGGAGTTAAGCATCCTCTCCTTGCCTGACTCTTAATTGAACATAAGACTGTGTTTCCATGCTGGGGAACTGCATAATTTTATAGACACAGAGATTCCCAGTCACATATTTATCTTCTTCTTCTTCTTCTTTTTTTTTTAAATCACTGCAAAGACAAAACCTTCACAGCCAATGACTCATCTCCAGTATGTTCCACATAGAGTTCTGAGAATTGCTCAGTGTCCTGGCAATGCCATTTGATGTATCAGTGGCTAAAGTTTGGTACTGGTGCACTAATGGAAGAAGGTCATTGGTTAAAAAAATAAAGAAACTGCTTGGCTGGCCCTCATAGGTTAAAACATAGGTGGGAGGAGTAAACAGAACAGAATGCTGGGAGGAAGAGGAAGTGAGCTCAGACTCAACAGCTCTCCTCTCGGGAGCAGACACCTCAGACAGAGATACCATGCTCCCATCTCCAGAGCAGACGCGAGAGCTCTGCTCTCTGAGGCACACGCGATGAAGCTCTGACCCAGGATGGACGTAGGCTAGAATCTCCCTGGTAAGCCACCTCGTGGGCTACACTAGAAATGGGCTAGTCCAGGTGCGAGAGATAGCCAAGAAGAGGCTAGATAGAAATGAGCCAAGCAGTGTTTAAAAGAATACAGTTTGTGTGTTGTTATTTCGGGTAAAGCTAGCCGTGCGGGCGGCTGGGGTGCTGGGGGTGCAGCCCCCCTGCTTATATTACCACAGTGCACATTATGTTATATGGTGTTCTTTTCTTTCAAATTACTATAACTAAGAGAATACATTACCATACATTTTGCAGCCCCTGCTTAACAAGAAATCTTAATTGAATTTTTTTTTTTAGTGATGGCTAGAGCTAGGGAGATGATGGTTCAGTGCTCTACACGAGCACGAAGACAAATGTTGGGTGGGCATGGTGACCAACCTGTCATTCCTGGCCTATGATGCCAGAGACAAGGATACCTGGAGCTAGTTAGCTAGACCAGACATAGCTTTAAGCTCTGGGTTCAGTTGAGAGGCCCTGTCTCAATGAATAAGACAGAGAGAGATTAGGGAAGACTCCTGGCATCAGCATCAGTCCTCCAGATGCATACACACACACACATATGTGTATACCCCCACATACCTGTACACACATATGTGCTCACACACATATGAACATCTGTACATATCTGTATCCCTACCACACACCTATACTTGCTGTGGGAACTCCTTCAGCCAATAGTCTTTAAGGTACTGGCCCACTTTGGGCGTGGTGAAATGTATTATATATACAGATGTAGAAATGTGCACAGCCCCTTGGCTGCTGGGTTCAGTTCCAGTTCCCCACTCATGCAGAGGACTACTGATCTGCAAGTCTACCCTTAAATAAAGAAACCTTTATTTATACTCTATTCTGGGCTAGTGTATGACTATTTTATTATAATCGACAACAAATGGATATAAAAATTTTTGCTGGCTTTTTGAATGGATTTAAATATTATTAAATAAAGCCAAATTTAAGAATTCCTTATAAACTTGACAGTTCCAAACTGAGGGAATTATAATTGTAACCTTCAAGATACTTGGGTAGGACCATGCAGACAACAGCAGAGAAGGTGACTTGGGATGTGCCTACCTATGGTTTTCATGTGGAATTGGTTATTCAGGTACACGGGTAGATGAACATAATCCCCAGAGTCCCATCTGTGACATTACAGGGTGACGAAGGTGCTTCTGTCCCAGTGAAGATGGATGTTGATAAACATTCAGGGGAGATAGCTATCAGGGGCGGCACATATCTATTCCTTAAGCCTTTATTTCCGAGATGACAGTGACCCTCCACTCTGTAAGCCACCAAACAAAGAGACAGATACCTGATCTCATTCAGGGAATGACCTAGTTGTCAAACACAGGTATTATTCTACTATTTGTATCAAAGATAATATCGGATTTTAAGTTATTAACATTTTTGAATATTTACCTCTGTGCTAGCCATTTTCATAACATAATTTTATAAATTGTTTTACCTTTTAGAGTAATTTCGAAGTCTCCAACTTTTAGTAATCTCATTTCACAGGTAGGGAAACTGAGGCACATGGATGGTAAATCACTAGGCTAGAGCCATATGGTTAACATGCATTGAAGCCAGGACTCAGATACACACTGAGCTCCAAAGTCTAAACTTTTAATAACTCTGAAACAAACCGAGTATGGAAGAAGATAGCATCAGGAGATGAAGCGGTTGGGTGGTAGGATACCTGTCTGCAAAAATCAAGTAAGTGCTATGTCATTGGTACTCAATTGTCTTATCCGAATGACACCTAGTTATGTTTACCAGTGTTCAGCTGGCTCTCATCTTGGCCTACAGTGACCATTTTTCCTCTTTTGAAACTGTCCCATCAAGTCTATCACTTATGCTAGGAGGGAGACAGATAACTCTCTATCATTTTGCTTCACAAAGAACACAACCAGAATGGCTGTGCTTGGTCGAGTGAAGCCAACAGCTGTAATGTGGCATTGAGCTTCAAGATATGCAGTGGGTGGAGAAAAATGAGCCCGGAGTCAGTGAGGCAATACAGTCTGTGGGAGGAACAGACATTAGGCAGCACACAGCTCTCCCAGTAAAGTGACCCGGACTGTTTAGTCTCAGTTTGAAGCTGAGAAATGTTAGCCTTATTCCTCATAGGCTTTCTGGAATAAAGAGTCGGCCAAACATTAAATGACTTGACTCTGTTTATGTTAGAATACTACCTTTCATTTTCATCATGGGAATCTATACATATGATACAAATATCTTTTATATATACATACATATATATATATATATGATAAAACTAGGTAGATTTTTTCCTCAGATGTTGTGACAAGGAGTTGGAAATTCTGACAAGTTATCTGTGGTTATCTGAGTAACAAGGCTGGTGATATCTGTTATCTCCCCAGCCCACTGCCTTAAGTCCTGCCCAAGTTGCTCTCAGTCTTTATCTGTTAGCTGGAATGAACTCCTTTCTTGCAGACTTCCTCTTGTGCCTTTTGAATTGGAAGAATTTCAGAGAAGTCAGGCACAGATCAGCTGTCCATGCTATTTTCTGCAGGACAGATACGTTGCCAAAGATCTCCAAAGGCAGGTACCTCAAAAGGGACAGAACCCTGGATAGAGATGAAATAACTAAGTTCGGAGTTGAGCAAGCACTGCAAAACATCCACATCTGGTCCCAGGGAGCATGAATTTTTGAGAAAACTTCTGGCTCCAGGACTCCTCTCACAGGCCAGACAGGTCACAGATTCTGGAAACCAACTATTCCTGGGTAAGATCTATAGGAAGAGGCCAAAAAGGTGACAAATCAACACCAGCCGTAGGCTCAGTGTCTGAGTTCAGCTGAAACACAAGCCTGGGTCCACCAGGGGGCAGTTGGCTAGCTCCACTGGGATGAACATAGTGAGCTATTTACTCTTCCCAGGGTAAAAGGGTGTTTCGGAAGCCTCACTAATAGTTCTGACTGTCAAGCCCCTGGTGGCTGGTTTCCTTCTGTTTAATCTCACTTGTGTACAAAGAGTGGGATGGGAAAGGATGAATGAGCTCGCTCTAAACTCAGCAGGTAAATTAAAGCTGTGTACGATGCCACCCCACCATAATGGATGTTTCTCTGTCAGCATAACTGACATTTCCAATCTGACTCCTTTCAACGTGGGATGTTTTCTGTTACACACACATGCGCGCGTTGCCCACGTACAACAACATTGTGGATTCTCTGCACGTCCCACACCTGTGGGCAGACAGACTGCCAGTGGCAACCTCTTGCATCCACAGCTACTTTCCTTGGACCTAATTCTCCAAAGCAGAGGCCAGAGAACCAGGGCAGTACAATTGTCCAAACCTAACAGTGCTATCTCTCCTGCTACACAATTTCACCCTAGCCAGGTCAGCCCACACCTTTCTCTGGGTCTCAGCAAAGTCTTGTTTCTCCCAGGAGAGCCTTATCCCTGAGTCTGCAGGGAAGAGTTCCAAGTTCCATCCAGGCATATCTAAATCAGGCATCTGAAGATCTGAAACATCTCCAGCACTCTCTCTGCATCTTCTCCCAGAGACAGAGACCCCTGGGGGACATCGGGGGCAGACAGAGGAGCCTCAAATGCAAAAGTATCCATTAGCTTCAGGCTCTCCCACTGCCATGCATTCTGGGAAAATTCAGTGCTGTCCCTGAGCCTCAGTCTTTTCATCTACAAAATGGGAAGAGTAATTTGGCCTCCTCTGCCCAGTTCAGCTCTGCAGCCAGCTCCTTGCCTCAAGGAAAAGAAGTTCCTGGACCATCTGCCCCATAGACATCCTTAGCACTTCCCCTCATCCAGTCTGCCTAGACTCTGTTTCCTGCACTGTTCCTACATCTTCATCCCTCTTTCTGCTCATTGTTAGGTACATACTAATTCTAGGCATGAGATTGGCCTATTTCCTGGGAACAGCCATCCCTCTACTTCCAACACACTACATTGTGCCGTTGGCTTGCAATGGTAAGATGGTAAGTTGGACCCTGTTTACATTCCCATCTCTTAACATTCTTTGAGCATCTCAGTGAACCAGGGCAGAGAAGACTGGGGTGCCGCTGGCATCTAAAGTAGCTCAAAGGGTGGGACAAAGAACACATGACAAGGCTCTGGTAGGTGTTCTGACTCAGGGAAGCATGGGAAACAGAGCCCAGTGACATGGAGTCTGGAAGGCTTCACAGACAAAGGGGGAGGAGCAGGCATCAGTGGGAAAGGGGAGAGAGGTGGTGCTGGTGGGGAATGAAGGAGAATTTATTTAGAGAGGAGAATTTATCCTATCTAAATATACTAAATATTCCCCCATATACAAACATATGGGAGAAGATAGGAATTTGGTTTGTTCCAGGTACCATGGGTGGTACATAGACTGAAAACATTTGACAAAATATGCCACGGACTTGGAGAGGCAGAGAGACGCTTGGGGCCCCCCAGGCAGCAGACCTTGGTGGGCAGGTTGGTGCCTATACAGACTGACTTCGGAACCCTGGCTCTTTCCACTCCACACTGTTATTTCCAGAAGGGGCAGGCAGAAACACTCCGGGAAAAGTTGCTGCAGGCAAGCAGATGTCAGTATGGCCTTGGCCAGAAAGTCCATTCTGCTGGAAAAGAGATTAACTTAGAGTGCAGGGGCCATTTCTAAAGAGGATCAGGTCCCAGGGAAGCAGCAAGGTTTGTCATCTGTCACCAAGTCACTAACAAGGTTCTGCCTACAAGGGGAGCAGCCTGAGAGCCTCAAGGGCTTTCCTTTTTACATGCTAAGCTGTTGAGGTCCTCAACCCTCCTCCCTCCTCCCTCACTTCTTCTCCCTCCTCTCCCTCCCTTCCTTCTCCTCTTTTTCTGCTCTCTTAATGCTAAGCACTACTTAGAAGAGGTGGGGCTGTCAGCAGAGGTGAGGAGGATGGATGACCTAGAAGCCACAGAGGATCCGGGATGCTTATACACCATCCCCTCCCTGCTTCACAGGGGCCTAGCTTTAGGGGCTCCGGGGCTCTTGGGACCTATCTCTGATCCTTTTATCTGGATATTTACAGAACATTCTGAGGAGCTGATTTGCCTCACGACATTATAAAAGCACAGAAATAACTCTGTCAGCATTTCAGGTCCCCAGGAATTCGTGACCGTCGGCTCCCCGAGGCATTCCAGGCAGCAGCTGGCAGGTGAGACTGAGAAAGTCAGGGGAGATAGGGAGGCCCCAGCCCAGAGAACACACATTAGCAAGCCAGAACCCCAGTTCTCAAGGGCTCCACTGAGCAAAGTCAGAAAACCCAGAAAGGGAAAATGAGAGAGCAAAGCAACCTTGACGAACATCTTCCGTACACGTTATCTTTCCATCCTGTGAAGGGTGGACATGGCCTGATTCTACAGTTAAGTGGACGGAGGCGCCAAGGGATGCTAATTTATTTGCTAAAGTAACATACAAAGGAAGAGGGAAATCCTGCATTCGTATTTCGGAAAAGTTAACCAAATTTTCACAACTTGTTAGTTTGATGTAAAACTTGGTCTGTAATGAGCGTCTGCACGCGTGATGAATATACTCACCACAAGTGGGTGTTCAGAGCTGACTCTCAGCTTGCCTCTGCCCACTGGGAGACCTACAGGAAAGACAGACCCAGGAAGCAGACAGGACAATGGAATATGGGGTGGGGATGGAATATCACGGGTGACACTTCCTGGGCTCCCGAGCTTCACCACAGTCCGCTAGTGATCCTCACAAGACCCCAGTGGGGTGAACAGATCATCATCCTGTCTGTGAGAGGGGCTCGGAGAGATGAATCTGAGTGGCCATCCATCTGCTCCAGGTCAGATGCTCAGTAGGTGACCAACGCAGGACCCACGCCCAGGCCTACCTGACAAATCTGTTCTCTTAATATCATCTGTGTTGCTTCTGAATTCAGCATTGGTTGGGGGTCGATGAACTCTCTCCAGGGAGGAGAACTTGGCACAATGGAGACAGTGATTAAGAATCAACCAAGCAAAAGAAGTGGGACCGCAAACATTCTGCAAGATAGCTTCTAAGACTGGCCAATGGGAGGAGCAATTTCTAAGTTTAGAGGAGTGAGCAGGGCCCAAGCCCGCAAACCCTTTCCAGCTATAAAAAAGAGTTGAGTTAATAACAGTCAGGTTCCTGGGAGGACTTCATTTCAGAGAGAGCTGGTCCAATTTGCATTTTGCTGCAGCATGGGTTGGATTTGAGGCAAAGCTGGAGGCTGAGAAATCAGTGGATGTGGTTACAGTCATGGGCCATTAGTTACAAAGCAGAAACAACAGGGGTAGAGGGGTTTTTTCTGAGTTCTGATGTGTTGACGGTTTGCTGTTGCTTGTGAGAAACGGGTCCTGAGAGATGTAGATGTGACTGTCACCTTATTGAAGCTTACCTCCCTAACTGTGCCTATCACTTCGCCATTGTTATTCTCTTCGAGAGCTCCACAAAAGCAGGGATCAAGGGCACGCTGGGGTCTGGGGACCTGTTTGAGGCTGCAAAGGCTTGACAGGGGCATCACAACCATGTATTCAGGCAGATGGGCCAAGCTGCAGTAATTTCTTCTCATTAAACCATATAGTCACAAAAATTCCTGGGCATCAGTCAAAAACAAAATCAAGACTGAGACTTGGTGCCCTGGACCAAAGGATGTTGACACTATATCCTCCATCTGCTACTGCCTCCCTAAACCACAGAAAGCTGGTAAATGGATGCCATTTTTCTCCGTGTTTAGTTCTTCTGAATAAATTTCCTTAAGCCTCTGGCAGCAATTACCACTTGTCTCCTGGCAAGTACCAGCCGATGACAAAGGAAGAGAACAATAGCAAATAGATATTAAGAGGAGAACTCGAAAACGCTTGATCTCCTTAGCTTGACAGGCTGTTGCTGGATTTGGTTTAGGGGGTGGTGCTTTGGGGGCATATTTTCCTCTGGGTTGTGATGGGAGGATGCATGCATAATGGAGTCATATTTCCTGCAGGTGAAATTGGTGCTGGCTCCTTGGACTGAGTGGAATCTATCAACAGTGCCGGGCTTGCATTGAGCCCTAGGCATCTAGTACTGCCCTGGCCATGGGAAGACATAAATTCCTGTTTAGGTCATTGGATCAGTATTTCTTGCATTTGTGGCATGCAGCCAGTGCCAGTCATTACTGGAGAAATGTGGGCAGAAGAGACCTAGGGAAGATCCCTAAAGCAGGAATTAAGAGATAGGGTTATAATTCTGTCATTTACCAAGTGGCCTTGGACCCCGTGTTTCTCATTACTGAAAGGCAGAGAGCACCAGAGAGGTGGGGCGTGGGGACAAAGCAATTTCAAAGCTCTCTTCCAGCCCAGTCCCATGGGAAGGGGCTCTCAGCTACCAAGTTCCCAATTCCTAAGGAGAACTCACTTAGGGGAAGCTCTGATAGAATGGGAGGGGCCCTCTGAGGAGGAGGGCTTTCTCTTGTTACTAGCCAAGAGGACTGGGTTGTGTGTCAGAGATGGTGCTGCAACATTTCTGGGAAGAGAAGCAGGGGACAGTGAGCTTTGCTGCCTGGAAGGGTTGGAAGAGACTCGCAAGGTGACAGGGAAGGGACACCTTTGTCCAATTCAGTTCCTGATTTCAAAACAAATGAACAGCTATAAACCAAAAGTAAAGAAGTCTTTCCCGCTAATCTTTGCTTCTGCTTATTCTAGAAGCAAAAGGCCAAGGATGTGTCTGAGGGCCTTAATGGAAATTTTGTACATGGACCCTTTGTGGTGAGAGGGAGTCAGAGGCCTTGTGGGGAGTTCACCCATCCCTGTATTCTACTCAGTAGCTACCCCACTCTGTCGTGATAACCAAAACTGTTTCCAGACATTGCCATATGTCTCCTGGAACCCACATCACCTACAGTTGAGAAGCACTGCTGCTACTTGGGTCATCAGACTTTCAGTAAAGCCAGTTTTGTTTCTTTCCCAAGTGGGATCATCTCTTGATTTTCTTGATGCGACAACTTGGAAGGAGCTCCCTAAATGAAGAAGTCCTGGTGCTGTTTTCAGGCTCAGATTAGGAGAGTCTGCCACTCTCGGGGCTCAGGAGGAAGACCAAACAAGGAGCTGGATGAAAAGGACCACTCCAGAGAACGCTCAGTCTCTGTGCTGAGATGCCCGCTTCATGTGGGGCAGTATCATTAGCCTGTACTCATTGCCTCAGAGCGCAACCAAATCAACCCCGCCTTCTGCTGAGCACTGGGGAAAAGAGAGGATGCTGTTTGCCCAGGAGGTTTCGCAGAGAGAGGTCTAGCATCTATCTCTCATCAAGTAAGGGTGTTTTCTAATAATGGAAGCAGTAGAGCTCAGCTGGCTTCCAGAAGAGCAATGCAGCCCTTGTCAAGGCATATTACTCCTAATATTTTAGCTATGTGAGGCTATGGAAATAACTGGCAAAGGACATTTCTTTCTCACCAAGCATCTCCATTAGCCTTTAAGCAGTTAGCCTATGTCCCTTTCTTGTGGGGATCAGAAGGGGTTAATGGTTGACAATTTCACTCAGGTCTTTTCTGCAAAGGGGGGAGGGTCCTCTATACTCATCTCTGAGGCCTGTTCCCAAGATGGGTCTTATCCCAAAGCCTAAGTTCTGCTCGCATATATAAACAAATGCCTGCTCCATCGTTACCTGGTAACCACGGTGCCTATGTAGGAAGTGAGGTGTTTTAAGCTGGGGTCACAGACTGCCTGAAATTGCATGCCATTCACTGTGCAGGTAAGAATGAGTATTTCTATGAAGAAAGGCTCCTGGCTTTGATTAAACTACAAAACTGTCTATGATGAGAGATAAAGGGCTTGAGGTTTAACCCTCCCCATCAAGGGCAGCAATAGGATGGGATCTATCCATAGTGTTCAGGTTTGTCCCCAGGGCAGGACTTAGCCATGCGTGTATCCTGAGGCTCTAGCCTCAAGACTGGTCTAGTGTTGATAAGCACAAATGCTTGCTTACTGGGACAAGTCAGGGAACTCACCAATAAGGTAACCACAGTGGGAGCCAAGCGACAAGGTTCTGACCCTTTCTTTGCTGCCAAGTGGGTACAAGACCCGACATTGTAGATTCTTCAGATGCCAGTTCTTCACCTCTAGTGTACCTTTGCAGGTCTCCTCTTTATGAGTTTATGAATTCATCACTAAGAAAATGGTGGTATTCGACATTAGTATAGAATCCAAAAGTTCTTGATTTGCCTGAATAAATTGAACGGGGGTCTATCACGGCATAACACATCTTCTAATTTGTGAACTGTTTGCTCTGGTAAATATCTATTGCTTGGAAAACAGGACAAGATTAAGGTGTATTTCTACGGTAGTTAATAGTCTATTCTGAACTCCAGCTGCACGATGGAGGAGTGAGCCTCTCTGCTCCTGCACTATGGGTGTGTATACTTAGCAGTCAACATGCCTACACATGTGCATATGTGTTAAGAGAACGTAGCACACACATGTGGAGATTGTAGCATTTGGGGAGTGTGCCTATGTACTCTTTGCTCACCCATGCAAGTATGTCTGTGTGTACAGAGAGTACACTGAGAACTGATTTGTTTGAACAGTAAAAGAAAGTGTATTTGGTACCTGCAGGCATCCCTGATAAATGTGTTTATGTGGGGAATTTGTATGATTTCATATGTCTAATGGCGAGGATAGGGGGTCTATGATACATGTTAGCAAAGTCCCTGGAAGCAAGGAACTCCAGGCTGAGATCAAGCTGCAACAAGCAGAACCACAGCCTTTGCTGCCCCGCAGATCTGCCAACCTGCAGACCCTGGAGTGTGCTGCCTGTGGATTGCCCTAATGATGTGTGAGCACAATGAATTAGCTGGGGCTGAGATCTGGGGGGAGTCTGTCACACTCATGGCCAATTCACATTTGCCACTTGCCTGGTGGGCTTTCTGATTAGGATTGTCCCTCCTTATGGGTAGTGCATGTGCCAGTTTGTGGTTATTACCCTCAGGAGGATGTGTGCTGTCTCCAGGGCGGGGTGGGATTGCTATTTCTCCAGTTCCCTCTGTTGCTGCGCATGGGCAGAAATGGGAGAAAACTGTGAGTCAGGTTCCTGCAGCGAAGGCAGTTGAGTTAACGAACTACATGGGCAACCTGGGATTTTCTTCTGAGATGGTGGGCGAGGATGTATGAGGTGCAGCCATCAGAGAGCATGGCCACATAGCATAGAGCTGTTGGAAAAGCCAAGCTGCCTGAGGTTGGGGAGTGAAGGATATAAGGGAGGAGGGGGAAGGCCTATGCAAATGACCTCTCAATTTCCATGCTCAAGCAAGGAAAAAAATGGAACTAAAGATTATAGTCCTGTCCCCAGCCAGCCGTATGACCAGTAGCTATCACTCTCCCTCTTAAGATGCCTCTCAGGAATCTTCCATGAATGTTGAAGATGACCTTATAGTTTGAGATTTGAGTTGCATTTCAATAGAGTTAAAGTATAAGCATAGGGTCCCAGAGGATTAGTTCCTGAATAGAGATACATGATTGAGGAGGAGGGAATTTGCCTTCCCAGGACACATATAAATTCAGGGTTAATAATTCAGGAACCCTACCTGGTTGTTTTGATGATTAAATTAAACCAGTATACAAAAATGGCTGAAAATTTAAAGCTATGTTATGATGTTTGGGTTCAGAAATACCTCGGTGCATTATTGTAGATGGATGAAGTAAAATCCCACATGATGATGATGGTGATGATGGTGGTGATAACGATGTGCAGATGGAGGTGGGGGTAGCTGGGGTAATGCTGTATGTTTTTTTGATGCATCTTTAGGACTATACCCCTTCTTCTGTTACCTCATCAAAAGCGGCAGATGGAAGGTAATGATGAAGTCTTAAATTTAAAATCTCTTGGTCATGACCATGGAATGGCCAACTCTACCAACCCCTTATGATATAGAACGCATCCTATATAGATACATCCAGATATGTCTCACATCCCAGTTGACTCATGTCGTGCAATCTACTCCGGTTGTTGCTTGTGATGTATAGTAGTTACACTGGGTCCTGGTTACTCAGAAAGAAGCATGATTAGGCCCTTGTTCCTGAGAAGCTCTTCATCTGAAGTAAATGTGTAACAGTGAAGAGGAAGAAGAAGAGGAAGAAGATAAAGAAAAGGCTCACAGCCCTGCAGCAGGTGAGGAAGGTCTCTTAGTGAGCTGTCCTGGCAGGACTCTGAGCTCTGGTCCTCCATGGGTTTCCTATAGATAGCTGGGGTACACAGTCTTTATATGACCTTAGGACTATTTCTATTCCTACTCCCATCCTGGTTTTTTTTTTTTTTTTTTTTTGCTTCATCTGTGTATTGGGTCAACTATTCAGAGGTAGTGGGATCACAATCAACACAATGAACCTATGTAGGGTTAAAACAAACTTCATTCTATGAACACCGGAACCACAACTGGGAGGCAGTGTCTCGGGGGATGCCGAGCTCCCTGATAGATACCAAAGCCACTTGCTCTTTGCCCCTCTGCATGGCTGCCCAGCAGGATCTAGACTGCTGGTTGGAGAGAAATGGCTAATGAGGGGCTCTGTGCTGCAGGCCCAGAGTAATCCCTCTGTGCTCTCAACTACAGACAGGAATTTTGCTTATTTCAAAGACCTCATTAACGCTGAGGTTGGTGGGAGCAGCTTCACAGCTGATTCATCTCCAGGAATCAAAGACAGCCCAAGGGCCCCATGAGCAACCAGGAGTCACTTTCTCTGATGGTATCTCATCTGCTCTCACCTCCCATGTGCCTGGGATGGCCTACAGCCAGGGTGAAGGATCCTCAGAGACCTTTCCCAAGGCCTTGAATTATGCAAGAGCAGAATCTGCATCTGATACCTCCTGGCACTTTCTGGGAGCCTCCATGAACAGCAAACATCTATATTAGTCTCATTCAAGTCTGTTACAGTTTGAACAAGAAATAGCCCCCACTGGAAAATGATTGGTCCTGAGGCTGTTGAATGGATCAATGACCAAATTCTTTGATGAAATCATGATATGATGGCATTACTGGGAGTCAGAGAAAAGTAGGAGGTGGGACTTAGCCAGAGGAAGCAGGACACTCAGATCATATACTCGATGCTACATCTCATCCTGGTTCCTTTCTGTGTTTCTCTCTTTGCTTCTGATATGCCAAGAAATGTAGAACAGCCTCTTCCATTCATCCTCGAAAGCACAGCGTTTTGCTTAAGTGCCTGGAGCCACACAATCATGGGTTGAGTCCTCTGAAATCATGAGGCAAAGCGAGTCCTGTTTCTTATAAGTAGTTTCTGTTAGGTATTTGGTCATAATAGTAATTGAAAGAAATATGAACTCACAGAGGCCCATCCTTCAGACTAGTATAGACAAGCCAGTGGTGGTGGTAGTACCCACTGAAGGCAACCAAGCACAGAAGTGAAGGTACATTGTGGTTATAGGGAGACCTGGTTCTGCCACCAACTCAGTGGGTGGGACCTTTGAGCCCCTATGCAGCCACATGAGTGAATCATCTCAGACGGTCCTCAAAGTCCCCTCTAGTTCTAACACAAATATGATGCAGACACTTGGAAAGGAGGCTGTCTTTAGGGAGGCAGGCTATATTTACTCATGTAATTGCCAGCCGCTAAATAGTCAGTGGGCTGCCTCTCATTGAGCCAAATGCTGGAGCTTCAAGGCTGACTGTGTCCAGATATGTAGCATCCCTGATAATTTTAAGTAGCATGAAATAAGAAGCAAAAGAGATATAAAGTAATATAAGCGTGGTCAGATAATTTTGTATAAATATAAGAAATAAAAAGGATGACTAATATCCCCGAGGTCAATGTGCTGTGAAGGAGTCGTGCAGCTGCAAAGTGCGGCCTTAGTTTCTGGTCCTGCTCAGAGCACAGGGAAGTGGATCTTAGCACCCACTGCTTAGGTGACTCCTGACAAATGTGTACTGAAAGAAAGAGGGAAAGGCTATGAGGCAGAGGAGATGGAAAATGGAAGGTGACCCAGAAAATAAGAGGTGGTATTGCGGCCTGCTTGCTACAAACAAGAAACTAAACCTGGAGCTGAGGTGGAATGGTTCAGCCAGATCACAATGACAGCAATTGATAGACTACAGGCACGGAGAGATCTATGTTAGTCAGGGTCACAGGGAGAAGCATCAACAAGACAGAGTGGCTTGCGAACATATTGATTAGAATTCAACAAATCTAAAGAGCTAGAGGAGCTATGCCAGAGGCCGTGGCAACTTCAGTGGGGAGCGGGGCAGTTAGAGACAGGTACCACATAGCATCAGTCAGGCCTGGGAATAGAAGCTGGGAGGAGTGGCATCTGGATCCAGTTCTGATTCCTGCTGTCTGGGAGACACTGAAGAAGGCTAAGCCTTGCTTTCCTCATGTTTACCAGGCAGATCATAGTGCCTACCTTCTTAGATGTCTGAAGATGAAATAAGGCTTCCATGTTGCCATGCATAGTTCCTGATAAATAAATGAGAAACCGCCTTCCCTCAAGGTAGACAGGATGAGAACAAAATGGCAGGCTGCCGAGACCTCAGAAGCTGGCATCAAACACAAAGAGAATCTAAGGGATGATAAGAAGGCCCTTCAGGCAGCACATTGCCCTCCATCCTGGGACTGACTCCTTCTCTGAAAATACAGCCAGTGACACAGGCAGAGTCCAGGAGTCCAGAGTCCCTTCTTCCTGGTGGTCGTAGAGCCTGTCTAGGAGGAGGTGTGACATTTTGGAACAATGGAAACCTCAGCTGAGGAGAGCTCACGGATTTAATCATCTCTTTCAATGGTGAACTTTCACCTGCTTCATGAAACATGAAGCTGAATATGTCTGTCATCTGCAACCAGTATGATAGTTAATCTTGGCTGTCACTTGATTGTGTCTGGAAACCAACTAAAAGTCATATTTCTGAGCAGGTTTAAAAGTATTTCCTAGAAGAATTACTCGTAGAGCAGAGACCTTTCCCCAGAGTAGGTTATAAAGAGGTCTGAGGGAAAAGTTGCTTTCTTGCATGCTTGCTTTTGTGTCTTGTAGGTGAGGGTATCTACAGTGATGCTGTTGCTGCTGCCACCACTCTCCTCTGCTTCAATGACAAACCACCCTTCTTCAGCCTTCCAAGGTGACCTGGAGGCCAATGACTCTTCAGGAATCATCCAGGGTTTCAGCATCAGATTGGAACTGTTGAGGCATCCATTATCATAGACTGATTGACAACCGTGCATTCTCTGAGCTTCTCCAGCATGCAGGCATCCATTGCTGGACTACCAAGCCCAACATGCAAGCAAATCAAATAGATATTCTCTCTCTCTCTCTCTCTCTCTCTCTCTCTCTCTCTCTCTCTCTCCTCTCTCTCTCTCTCATACACACACAGAGAGAGAAAGACAGAGAGAGAGAGGAGAGAGGAAGGGAGGGAGAGAGGGAGG
>NC_022014.1:17337516-17338125 GCF_000317375.1 Microtus ochrogaster | reverse complement strand
AGTTTTCTTTTTCTAGAGAATTCTGAAAAATACTGTTAGGGGCTGTGGACCCAGACCCTGAATTTCCTGTAAACAGCTTGTTATGCTTGCAGCTGCTTTGAGCAAAACAACTTGTCGACTTGTTTTCTGTGTTTGCAGCTACTCTGAGCATGAGACCCTCAGGAGTTCCTGATGGCAGGGGAGTGGTTTCTGGTGGGTTTGGCTGGGGCATGACTATCATTTAAGGATCTATATATAAGCTGCTCTGGTACACAATAAAGGGGCATTCTTGTTTCGAGGATGACCCGTGTCTCTATCTGTGTGTCTTTGTGTGTTTAAATCTCCAGGCCCTTGCCCAGCTTGTGAACGGTCCTATAGTGCAGGCGCCACACTAGAGGTGTAGCAAGTACCGTAGTACATATACTAGTACGGACAGTACAAAATACAGCATGAGTTGAGTAATTCTTCTAGAATGAGGCTTTAGCAAAGGGTGACAGAGTCTAGTGACACACTGCCTCAGTCTCCCAGGACTTTCTTGATGTGGGAATGATTTCTTATTAATAAAGAAACTGCTTAGGCCCATTTCATAGGCCAACCCTTAGGTAGGCGGAGAAAACAGAACAGGATGCT
>NC_022014.1:17322051-17334661 GCF_000317375.1 Microtus ochrogaster | reverse complement strand
ACAGTTTCCGTGTAATTATTTCGGGGCATAAGCTAAGCTAGCCGTGTGGGCGGCCGGATGCTGGGGACACAGCTCTGCCGCTCTTATTTCAACACTTTCTGATGTGCTGAGGACTCTTACTTGGGTTTCCACATTGTGAGTTTGTCCTTTCATAGGTTGCCACCTTGATACTGTATGTTAACCTCTCTAGTGGTCCTGTATGTGGAAACATCCCGATGAGGAAGATGAGTTGGCCATCCCCTCAGCAGAGGTGATGCCTGTTATATATGTATTTATTACAGATAGGGTACCACCAGACCAAAGAAAGCATGGCAGGAGAGAGAAGACAAAACTAGCAAGGGAAAGAAATGGAGGGAAGGGAGAAAATTACACATAACAAGAAATTTGTGTGATATGTAGATAACCAAAGAAGGTCACAGTTCTCCAGGCTCAGGGCCATTGGGCTTAAGGGATAGGAAAGGGAAGGCAACAGAACACATGTGATATGATGGTGTAAGTGGGGATAACTAGAGGGAAAAGATACAGGGGAACACACAGGGGAAAAGGGGAGGAAGGAGGGAGGATTATATGTGCACCATATGTACATGTTTTTCTTTGTATTGTTTTCTAAATACTGGGTTTATATTATACTATGTATCATAATTTAAAAAGTATATACAAGAAAGGTTATAATGTTGTGGGCTCTAGATCACTGAGTTTCTGACCTTTACACCCAACTCTGGTCCATTTCCTTCCTTGGCTCTCTCCCTTACTGAATTGTCTCTGCTTCCACCACTATTCTTGTGTCCCAGTTTAATGTCTTGTTCTGGAACACAAGAACCTAGAGATTCTAGTGTCACCAGAACCTAACCCAACCACTGGGAAAGGATTCTGTCCCAGTCCAGCATGGTGGCCCAGTGAGTTTACAGGGGTTTCTTACAGGAGCATAGGTGACTCGGAAGCAGATGTGCCACCCAAATGTCCCACTCCTAGCATGGGCCATGATGCATGAATCCGGCAGCAACCCCTGTTCACTCCTAAGACAATGGCCACTGGAGCAGGAGGGAGTGGTGACCTGAATCTTATGTCTGAGTCTGGTGACCCTTCCTTCACCACACGGGAATGCTAAGACCTCCATTACCCTTGTCATATACCTAGCCATCACCATGCTTCTCTGCTTACTTCTTTTTGTGGACAAGGTCTTCTGTAAGTCACCTAAGCTGGCCCACAGTCATGTCACACTGCGGGGGGCGGGGGCACAGCTCCTCTGCAATCATGTGCCAGCAATACTTCCCACCCTGTGTGGGAAACTGGACTTGTATCCTCGGGAATTTACAGCCCCAGTCAAATGAGGACCTGGCAGCCAGACTCAAGTGTGTCCCTGGGAGTGAAAAAGAGCGCAGTTCTTTGGAAAGGATCCAGCACGTGCCTGTCAATAGGCATTCAAAAGAGATCTGCCCCTTTGTGCTGCAATAATTCTGTGCCAAGAAAATCATCTAAGATATTAAAAGAAGGAGAACCCCTGTAAGCCCAAAGGTGGATCCTTTTTATATTAGTGTAAGAATAGAAAATTGAAAATAATATCAAGGTTAAGCTGGAAGGGAGCGTTTAAAAAATGTGTGGTACACCTTCAATAGCACTGAAATTAGTCATTTAAAAACCAGGATGGCTCAGGGGGTACAGTGTTTGTCATACAAGCATGAGGACCAGAGCTCAATCTCTAGCACCCATATCTGTCACTCTAGCTAAGTGGGCGAGCTCCAGATTCAGTAAGGGACCATGTCTCAAAGAAACAAATGGGGTGGGGCAGGATAGAGGGAGACTACCAGGTGATGTTGACCTCTGACCTCTACAGGCACATGCATAGCTGACCATGCCTGCAAATCCCCCACACACATACATCACACATAAATACATATACAAAACACACATCTATATACATCACACACATACACACATGCCACACCCCCCCACATACATACATACCACATACACACACATATATATGCCATACATACGTGCACATACCACACACACACATACACATGCCACACCCCAACACACATATATACACACCACACGCATGCACACACACACACACACACACACACACATAGTGCCACTATAAAGAGTTTAAATAATTCAGAAAATGTTTAGGGTCCATTATTAAATGAAAAGCTCAGGGTTCAAAATGGCTATGAGGTCATATGGCTATGGAATCTTAACACAGTCCTTTTCAGCTCTCAAGGCAGCTCTGTACACATTCCTTGATTCACAACAACTCTTTAATAGAAGCAGGCACCAATTACTCACCACATTCTATGATATTTTTTATTCTTTAAAAATTTTGTGTGTGGGTGTTTTGTCTGCACGTATGTCTTTGTACCACTTGCAGCCTGATGCCTGTCAAGGCCAGATGAAGGCATCAACATCCTCAGAATTGTAGTTACAGATGCTTGTGAGCCGCCATGTGCTGCTGGCAATTGAACCCAGGTACTGCGGAAGAGCAGCCAGTGCTCTTAACTGCTGAGCATCTCTCCAGTCTCTCTCCATCCCATTTTTAACATAAGGAAACTGAAGTAGGCTGAGAGCTCCCTATCTAATAGAGAGCTTGGTTGGCTTGCCCCACAAGCTTACCAACAGTGAAAATAATCATGCCCATGGCCTCTGAGAATGCGTTTGTTTTCTTTATGTTTGATGCTAGCTAATAAACTTCAGCCAGCTCTTCTTTTTCTGCCTGAGAAGAGGGTGAAAGGGCTACCACTGATTGAATTAAAGCAATAATTTCCCACAATTGCCTTAGTTTGCTCTCCACTGCTGTTTAACTAGGCAGCAAGGTTCCTAACGCTCTTCTGCAATTGATTCTGTGGCCAGAAATTGCTTCTTGCTAAAGTCTCATGAAATAGCCCCTCTTGGGACGCTCAGCGACCACTCCTTCTTACTCAGGCTCAAGGAATGTCAAGGCAAACTGGCAACAGCAAGGTAGTATTTGCTTCCTGTACAAACCAGCCCCTTCATTATTCTCTGGTCTCTGCTGCATGTGTTGCCCAAGAAAGCGTTCTATTGAAGCTATGTTTGAGCTTGGACTGCTCTGCCCCTGCTTCCCCAGACATGCCTCACACACCCTGATTCTTTGCCACTGTTTAAGACTAGCCTTTAGCCAGAACCTTGCCCTTGTGTGCTCTGCTCTCAACCTTTCAAGGCCTAGAGAAAACACGGCCTCCCAGTGACAGAGTCAGCTGTCCCATCTTGCATCCTATATAACACCCTATCTTTTGCATCCCTGTCTGGCATAGCTTTATATTTGAGTCTTTTCTGAAAGACTGGGAACCCCCAGGACCAGAGAACAGACAACTCCATTTAACCTTCCCAGTTGTAAGTCTCTCAAAATCTGTCTTATAGATCCAAAGACAGGTGTGAATGAGCACTCAGGATAAAACAGCTAATAAATGCCAGCAACCATGTGCAAACTCATGTCTACTCATACGTCCTCAACTTTTCCTATAATGCCCAACCCTACCTTCTACAGCTGATGCAAGGAGGAACTGGCAAGCAAACCCAGGAGATTCCTGAAGTGTCCCCTGCCCATGTGTGTTTGCATGCTTCTCTGGCTGCCAAGGGGTCACAACCCAGAAAAGAATTATGGCCTCCCAGTTTGTAGTCACCTGTGGCTGTGAGCCACAGACTGAGAGAGGCAGATGGTCAGTTGCTCCCACAAAGACTCCCAGCTTTGAGAGTGAGAAAGGGGGTACATCAGACTACTCACATGGTGTGCCTGTCAGACACACCAACTCTTCCCTTTCCTACAATGCTGTCCCTGAGCAAGAGTGCTACTATTTCCTTTGTACAGGAGTGGCCCTCAAACAGCCCAAGTTGAGTGCCCCGACCTCAGGGAGTCTGAGAATACTTGGGTCAATCAGATTGTCTGCATTGAGTACTTGGGCCTAGAGGAGCTGTGGAGGAGGGAAAAGCGATGCGCCTTCAGGAATGTCTGGTTTGGCCATGCTGAACCACTAGGCAGAGGAGGCTTGATAGAGGGACTGCTGGGTGAAGAAGCATCCAGAGTGAGACCCTGGGATGCTTCTCATCTCTGAATTACAGATGATTCGTTTAGCCTTGCAGCATCTTTTAAAAGAGTGCTTTAGACTTATATTCCTTGGAAGGAAGAAAGCATGACTAACACACAGGAAACCTTAGATGGAAAACTGGGGCTGAGAACCACATGGCTCTGAGGACCAGCCAGCTGTTTGCAGACTCTGGAAAGGTCAATCAAGACTTATCAGCCGCCCATGGCCATGGAGCTCCAGGTCCACTCCTAGTCTGTGCTGATCTATTTTCTCATGATCACTAGAACCCAAAGAAACACCAAGATGATCTGTCCTTTTCAAAGTGCTTGTAGAAGCTAATTCTGGATTACCAGATAATTAGGTGACTATTAAGTCACCATTCCCTTTGGATTATCCTCCAACTGCACCTTAGTTCCTTGCCTCATTGTTTCAACAAAACACCTGGTCAGATTGGGGAAGGAAGGATTTGTTGTGTCTCACAGTAGGAAGGTACAGAGCATCACAGCAGGAAAGTCCTAGCAGCAGAAGCTTAAGCAGCTGGTCAAACTCCATCCACAGGCAGGTAGCACAAAACGGGGATGCTTATGCTCAGCTCACTTTCTCCCCTTTATTCATTCTGGGACTCCGGCTAAGGAATGGTGACACCCACAGTTAAAGTGGTCAAGCTAATTCCTCCCAGACATTCCCAGGGGTAGCTTAATGTAGGTTATTCCTCATGGTATGCCTGGAGGGTTATCTCTTAGGTGACTCTAAATTCTGTCCAGTTGAGAAACAGTATTAGCCATCACAGCCATGAGCTTCTTTCTCTGTTCCTTTAGCACATCTGGAATTGGCTAAGAGGACAATTCTAAGCGGTACTCACATTGTCCCATCTCTGGAAAGTCTCTACACCTTTTGGCTAATTTTCCTTCTAAGCCAAGAGAAGAAAGAGTCCTAGGCATGGAGCTTGGCATAAGACAATGTCTAGGTGCCTATTGAAGATTTTGCTTTGTTTTGAAAATTATGCTCACTTTCAAAGTCCTCTTCTAGTTATGGTGAATGATGGTACTTTACCATTTATGTGGTGATTTAAAATCCCCATTATAAACACACACCACACACATTTCTGAGGGAAGAAAAAGAGAGCTAATTTGAATAAGAACGTTTAAGTTAATAGTAGAAGAAACATGTGGGCATAGAACAAATTGCAAAAGCCTGGAAATAACCTAACATTTGGACAAAAGCTAATTATATTCAACTACTCATTTAGCAAGTAAGACAGAAAGGGCAGTGAGCTTGCTGGGGACCACTCAGGCAGCAACTGGCTTTCCTAAACCACTCCCTTCAGCCATGTCCCCATTGTGTGTGTGTGTGTGTGTGTGTGTGTGTGTGTGTGTGTGTGTGTGTGTGTGTGTGTGTGACAGAGTCTCACCATGTAGTCCAGGCTCAAACTAATGAACCTCTGCATCGTCCTCTCAAGTTCTTAGATCACAGGCATGTCCACGTACGAATACCATTTAAAGAACAATTTAAACATTCATCTTATATCTATTAAGAAAAAATAACACACTAGGAATATAGCTCTGTAGAGCATTTGCCTAGCATGTGAAAGGCCATGGATTAAATTTCTACCAACACTTGCACGCACGCGCGCACACACATCAATGTTGGCGGTAAGGGAACCTAGTGGCTGGAATGTATAAAGAAGTATTCTGAATTTCCCAGCAGTGAGCAGGTACTCTTGGCGTGAGTGGGGTCAGCACAGTGGCAGGTGTGTTTATCATGTTGTTGGTCACTTTCTGGCCGAGCGGGTGTGCTGAGAGAATCAGTCCATTAGGAACTCAGCACACAGAAGAATGACCACAGTCTTCAAAATAGAACCTTAGCAAAGACCACAAAGAATGCCTAAGAGAGGAAAATGAACCTCTCTGTCTCTGTAAATAAATCCATGGCTTGCAAACAAAGCCACGCCAGATAAACCAACTACAAATACACTCCTAGAAAAGGAGACCAGATGTCCCTGGAATCATTTTAATTAAATTGTGAGTCAATTGCAAGCCGGGGGGGGGGGGGGGGCTGAAAAGAGTAGAGTTTTGCTTTCTAAGACTGCCAGATGCAAAGTCCAATTTCCAGGCTAACGTATCCAGTGTGGGAGAGGCTTTCCAAAATTTAATTACATATTGCCTAGCAACTGAGGAGATGAGTGGGTATGGAGTCAGTCGACCTGGAGTGGTACATGCAGGATGTTGATGCCCCAGGTTGGAGAAGACCCACTGACATGAGGTTGTAGTCAACATGAGGATGTACTTTCCCCCTGAGACCTATGGAGACAGTTACAGATCCGTAAATTGTAAGCCTCATTCTGTCCCGTTTCCCTTGCACAGGCTAACCCAGCAACCTGGTAGAATGAGGAATCTGCTTCCTTTGTTTTCCAGAAAAGAATCATTTTTTTTAACTCTCATATAAAGTAATAGATGCCGTTAAAAATTCAACAGTACAGAAATGTATAAAGCTGCAAGCAAAAACTCTCCTGCCAGGTTGAGCCACTGTGAACAACTCCCATGTTCAGAGTCTCTGGAATTCTCCAACCACCACCAACCTCTCTCCAATCTGAACGAGAAGGCACTCAACACACTGTTCGCAAATCTAGTGTCTTTAATCCATGCACGATGGTTGCTCAGTGTTCTTTTAGGAATCATATTTAAAAACTGAAATGTAACAAACAGAAAAATCCACAAAAAAAAAGGTCAAAAACAAAACAGAGCACCGCCAGACACTCATCACAAAGCTTCACTCTCTGGTAACACTTCTGATAATGCCCTCATCCTTTCTCTTCAAAGCTATGTTAAACACACATCCATTTCCCTTGATTTTGAGCTTCACAGATAATGGTGCACATGTAGAATGTTTGTTCACATCTGGTTTATTTGCTCAGCATTTGGTGAGAACCACTCATGGGTTTTTGTGTGGTCCGAGCTTATTTTTAGTTTTGTTATCTTCCCCTTCTGTAGTCATATAGTAATGAATCTATCCATTCCTATGCTAATGCATTTATAAGATGCTTCCAGCTTGGGGCCACTACAAATAGATATTAAAAATAAACCACACACTTTGCCTTGACACAGCTGAGGAGACACTCCTCTGTGATGTATTGCCAAAGCACTCAATTACTATGTTCCGACAATACGTGTATCAATTTAAACTTCCCACCCCAGTTTATGAAAGTTTCCAGATTCATCCTTTCTAATGTCTGCAGGAGGTTTGATTGTGTGAGTGTAGTCATGGTTTTCTACTATTGAAAAATCTTGGTTGCTTCAATTCTACGCATATTGAAAACACCAGTGCCTCCATGGTTATCAATTTATATTTATGTCTTTGAATGTGTATGTGATTACTCCTTATGGGGTTTCTTGGAAGTGAGGCTGTGGGGGTGGGGGGCCAAAGCTGTTTTAAATTTTCATATTTTCAGGCAACCCAGCTTTCTTTACTAATAGTGTTTCCTGTAACTGCACAGTTATTCACCCATTCTTTTTTTTTTTTTTACAGGAAAGGTTATTCTATTCTATTCTATTCTATTCTATTCTATTCTATTCTATTCTATTCTATTCTATTATGTGTATCGGTGTTTTGCCTGCAGGTAGTATATGCCATGTGCTTGCATTGCCCTTAGAGGCCAGAAGAGGGCATCAGATCTCCCAGCACAGGGACTACAGATGGTTGTGAATCACCATATGGGTGCCAGGAAAAGGGACCCAGTCTGCTTCAGTGCTGAGATGTCTCTCCAGTCCCCTTTCAAACTGTTACTGAATTTCCGTTTTTACTGGTAGTTTTCCCTTGAACATACTTTGATTGTTACATTAAACGTGTTGTATAGGGTTGGAACCTGGCTCTTCTTTTCCTTTTCTGACATTTGTTTGTTTTTGCATATGCAGAGTGGATACACATGTCACTGTGTGTTCTTGGAGCTCAGAGGATAGCCTGCCAGAGTTGGTTGCTTCCTTTCACCATGTGGGTTCTGGGGATCAAACTCAGATTATGTGGCTTAAAAGTAGGTTATCTTCATCCACTGAGCCAACTTGCTGACCCTGGTTCCTGGTTCTTGAATGGATTAAATGAAGGAATGGGCTCCATAGTTGCATAGATCAAGATGTGGAAGTCACAGTTTACAAAACTGAGTTCAGGGCCTAAAACAAGCTTCGCAAATTTTGTCTGAACCTCTCAAGAGCTTATTGCTGGGGATGCTAGATGTAAAGATTCATTTGAACTTTAATAATTTCTGGGGGTGTGGTCGACAGTGCACATCAAGGGATATAGAATGGGGATGTCTGCATTCAGCTTTTAATTTCTGGGGTGTGGTCCATAGTAACATCATGGGATATATAATGTGGATGTCTACATTCAGCTTTTAATAATTTCTGGGGGTGTGGTCCACAGTGCACAACAAGGGACATAAAATAGGAATGTCTGCATTCAGCTATTTATCACGAACCACATACCCCATCTACTGCAGCAAGCACTGTTTCTACAGAGAATTTTCCTTTGGTGCACAGAACAAGGGAAGAAGTATTGTAGTAGAGAGATGCTCAAAATTTTGTGAGAGTCATTAACCTATTTTATAGGGCTATATTTCTCTTTTCATTTTGGGAGACAAAGATCTTTATTTCTGTATGAATGTACAGTAGTATGTGTTTAATGTGTATGACTATGCCACACATGTCACAGAGCACATGCAGAGGTCAGAGAACAACCTTCAGGAGTCTATTCTCATCTTTCACCTTATTTGAGGCAAGGCTATAATGTTCATTTCATCTTCCAGAATAGCTGGCCTAGAAACTTTTGGTCGGGGTGTATCTCCTGTCTCTGTCTTACATCTTCCTATGGAAGTGCTTGGATTATCAAGGCCTGCTACTGGGTCTGTATTTTCCATGTGGGTTCTAGGGATCTAAACTTGGGCTTGTGTGGAACATGCATTCATTCACTGAGACATTTTTCCATGCCGGGAGTCTCATTCTTTACCCCAGGCTGGGCGCAAATTTACTATGTAGCCCAGGTTGGTCTAAAATCCATGCCATCCATCCTACCGCTGTCTCTCAAGTGCTGGGATCACTGGAGTCAGTTATCACACCCAGAACTCATTTCTATGTTTTAAATGTACATGTTTGTGTGAGGGTGTTCATGTGCTCATGTGTGTGTAGTTGTGTGTGTGTGTGCATGTGTGTAGACACGTGTGTGTAACATGGAAGACAGTGTTAGCGTCATCTCAGGAATGCTCTCCACTTCCTTTGATGTGATTGGCTCTCTGATTGGCCTGGGGTTCACCAATTAGGCCAGACTGACTGGCCAGTGAGCCCCAGAGATCCTCCTGTCTCAACTTGGCTAGCTCTGGCTTACAAACACGTGCCGCCAAGTCAGTCACTTTGACATGGGTATTGGGAATCAAACTCAGTTCTTTTCATAGGCAAGGCCATCACTTTACCAGCTAAGACATCCCTCCAGTTCACCACTTTTATTTTCAAAAGTAGAAAAACTACCTTCAAAAGCATCAGAAAAGCTTTCAAGAAAAAAATATTTTTGATACAGCTGCATCAGCTAGTTGAATATTATCCAGTTTTAAAGTGATATGTGTATATTGTCAGCATTATTCTTCCCTTGGTCCTCATCCCACAATGCACTACTGCCTTCGTGCAATTTTGTATTTTGGTTATCTCCTTAGATTTCCACAACAACCCTATATATCTCTCTACTTCTACAATGACAAGCTTAAATCTCAGAAAGGAGAAAGTTAACTTGCAAACTTTGCAGCAAAGCCAGTCAAGGAGATATAAACTTGCAAATCATCTCTTTCCAAATCCCAAGACTAGGTTCTGTTGCCACAAGCCAGATATTTTAATGAACAACAGAGCAATATTCCAACTGGGGGTGTTTTGGAATTAGCATGTATACAAGACATGGACTATGAGAATGGGACCTGGAGAGCTCTCTGTTTAGAATCTCTGAGAGGTGTCTTGGCTCTGACAGCTTTCTGAAGACTTCTCCTGCCATAAAGGGAAGCCACTGTGGTCCCTTCCTGTGCTCATTTCTGAATCTTCCTTGTCACAACAGAGAAGAAAGCATAGAATGTTATAGTCTCACCAGAGCCCATCCCTGCTGCAGTCCTCCGCAAGCTGAGCAGTGCATGCGGGCAGGACGCTAATGGCTGTTGTCAAAGTGACTTATACAAGAAGCAAGGCCAATGCCCGAACTAACATCTGGACCATGCTTTCAATGGGAAGGTTTTCTTACAGTAAGTCAATAAAACTATTTATTCTTAATAAGAGTTGCATCTAGTTTTTGTTCTCTAAGCATTCCAAGTACAGATGTACACTGTGCACCATTTCAGTTGATGACGTAGCACACATACAATGGGACAGACCATATACCCTAAGGATACAAATCACACAGATTTGTCTGAGACCATTCTATGGTATTTGCACAATAACATAATCACCTGAAAATACATTTCTAAAACTGTATCCCTATTGTTAAGCAATGCATAACTGTCGTGTTGATAGGCATACACTTATATGCTAGTTGAAAATTTAAACTGTATTTATTTATTTAATAACTCTTTATATTGAGCCAGAAAACTTTTAGGATATAACATACACTTCAGAGTTACAAGTCATTTGCTATCTACAGTGCACACTCAACTCTGTCACTGAAGAGTAAAAGTGACCAAAGATAGCATGTAAAAGGATGGGTGGATCCATGCTCTAATTAAACTATATTCACAGAAACAAACAAAAGAATAAAGGTGGACCCATACCTCATCTCTTACATTAAAAGGAGCTCAAAAATGAATCACAGAACTAAATGTACAAAAACTATAAAATTCTTAGAAGAACATATAACATATGTCTCTGAGACATTGGGGTTAGTCGATGACTATATATAATATGGAAGTACAGGTATGGGTATAAGGAATCAATGAAAAACATGACAGATTGGGCTTTACCAACACTAAAACTTCTGTGTTGCAAATCTTATACCCCCTCCTCAGACTTTTGAGAACATACTACAAATCAGTAATAGACAACATAGCTTCAAACGAGACAGAGAATCTGAGCAAATATTTCTCCAGACAGCATCACAATAGCAGCAGAAAATAGCAAGTATTGGTGAGGATGCAGAGAAACTGGAGTCCATGGAGACTTTTGATGGTAATGTAAAATGGCATGGCTATTTAGGAAAGCAATTTGGTAACTCCTCCAAAGGTTTACATAGAACTAACTTATGACCAAGCAGTCTCACTTCCAGGTATGAGCAAAAGAGGAACACATTTCTACATAAAACTTCCCTATGAATATTCACAGTAGAACCATCCCTCAGTCTCAAAGCAGAAAAGCCCAAATGAATAGCAACTAGAAGATGAATACAGAAAATGTGAAGTGTCTACACAGTGGGATTGTGTTCGGTCATAAACACGCATGTATAGCTACACCGAAGTGCACAAATCTATTTTGAGATTATTCTGAAAAGTTGCAAAGCTTGTTGCAGCCTGCCCCACCGCATACATATAACTCTATGTATTCATATAAAATATAATGTTAGGGTTAGGAAGTCTACGGAGACAAAATCCAGGTCAATGGCTGCCTGGGGGTGGGAGTGGGGGTTAGAGGCAAATGGGATGTGACAGCTAAATGTGTTTGGGAGAGTATGAAAATGCCCTAAAATTGATTGTGACAGAAATTGCACAACCCTGTAATTGCACCTAAGTATCTCTCACCAAGCACTTGACTGGGCGAACTCTGCCACACGAGCTATGTAGCTGTCAAATTGTTCTACTGAAACACAAAGCAGGTAACGGACTGTTCTTGACCAGAGGGCTATAGTTCACCAGTTTATAAGACACTAAGCCACAGAACATAGTGTTAGCCACAGAACATGAAGTACACCCTGGTCTGTTGGAACCCAGTCCAGTGAGCAGAGAACATTGCCAAACAATTAGAGACTATAATAGATGCTTCAAAGGAAGCATGCCAGCGAAGAAGGGAGAGGATCAAACAGAGCCTGGTGCATTGTGATGTGCTCCATATTCTTTTTTTCTTAAGTGCTTCATCAAAGCCTTTCTCTGGCTGCTAGTCTGAGAGAGCAAAAACCAGATAGCTCTCAAGACGAACAGGCTAAGAGATACTGAGGAAACAGGGTCTGGAGGAGCTGGAGATGGGGGAACAAGATGATGTGCTAGTTAGTTCCTTGGCTGAAGAACTGAGAACTGAATGGAAGGAAGTCAGTCTTTCCGAATAGATTTCTTGGGGGAATAAGTATCACAATCCAGAACCATATGTATATGTGTGTGTGTGTGTGTGTGTGTGTGTGTGTGTGTGTGTGTGTGTGTGTGTATGTGTGTGTGTATGTGTGGCATTTTGGCTAGTGAAAGGTGGGGTGTCGTGGTTGTGGTTGAAGCCCTGAATGTGGAATTACTGATTTGAGCTCACTTCTGTTTATTCGCCTATTTGACTTTTGAGTCAGTGGCTTCCCACTGACACTCTCTCTCTCTCTCTCTCTCTCTCTCTCTCTCTCTCTCTCTCTATATATATATATAT
>NC_022014.1:17317136-17321951 GCF_000317375.1 Microtus ochrogaster | reverse complement strand
GTGTGTGTATAGAGGGGGGAGGAGGACACACAGACACAGACACACATACACAGATGGAGGACAAGTAAAACTGTCAATGCTCATATATTTGAGGCTCACTTTGAAGTACCGATTTTCCTCCTCTGTACAGTTACAATAATGATATTTGCTCAGTGGCTTGAGGGTAAGTGAATCCATATTTGTAGACCCTGTTAGAATAATGCTGGGCACGTGACAGTTTAGTGTTAGGTGCTGATAGAATAGACTCCTGAAGCTGGGGGCTGGGCAGAGGCCGCCAGAGTGGGAATTGGGAACTAGGAGAGGAGATTCTCTCCGTGCAAACTTCCCTGGATGCTGTGCGTTCATATCTGTGCCTGCCTAGTGAGATGCTGGCATAGGATATGGGCCATTTTGGTCAGTGAAACATGGGGTGTCGTGGTTGTGGTTGAAGCCCTGAATGTGGACGTACTGATTTGAGCTCACACCTCTTTATCATCGCCTATGTGACTTTTGAGTCAGCGGCTTCCCGCTTCAGCCATGGCCCTGCTTCCTTGCCTATATCATGAGGAATTCTGCACTTTCACAAGAGTCACTCTGATGGGCATTTGGTGAGTTATGACAGTGCTCTTAGATATGATGCTGCCACGAAAGTGTCTGTCACTCTCATTCTGAGGTTCAGGACTGGCCCTCACAAAAGGCAGGAGGCAGCATGCTTTGTAGTGGGCAGGAAGGTGGCTCAGGGAAGTCGCTGCACCCGTTGGATCAGTCTTTCCTCTTTTGGGAGAAGTGAAATGCCAGGGAGAGGCTGACAGTCTCTTCTGGCTGGGCCCGCAGGCTTCCTACATCAAACCGCCAAACTGCTCCACCAGCTCAGCAGAGGGGTCAGGCTGCAGCAAGTCGACACCTTGGGCTAATTAAAAGCACTCTGCAAATGGAAACTATTTTGGGATGCACTTGAGGAAAACAGCCATCATTGCCTATCAAAGCTAATTGATTCCAGCAGGGCTGAAGGGGGTTCGTCACCCCACATCCAACTTCTCCCTGGTGTCACCTCCATCCTCTTCCCTGCCCAGGATCATCTTGGTGGCCATCTCTCCCAGGACTCAAAGTGGGAGATGGGGGCCCCAAAGGGCCAGAATCAGCAGCACAGGGCATGTGGTATGCTCTTCTTCCATTTCCTACTGTGTCTTGTGCCTCTCTTTCCTAGCCTAAAGCAGCCTTCTCAGCATAGGGCTCCTGTCCCACAGTCCTGGGAAGTCTGGGCTGTCAGATTTATGAGAGGAAGCGAAGGAAAGTGGCTGCTAGGAGAAGGAGGCTGGTGAATAGGCATGGCTGGAGGGGCTAGCAGACAAGCCCTGGCTGGCTTTGATGAACTGGTGTCTGACTAGTGGCAAAGAGGAGCTAGGATCTGAGTCACCATGAAGGGGATGATTAGTCTGTTAGCTGCCAGCACCTCTGGCTGGGGTGAGGTCCATAGCTGAGTCATATTCCTATGAAGAGGAGGGAGGATCAAGAGGAGGGAGGATGAAGAGGAGGGAGGATGAAGGACCCCAGAGCTGTGCTGCTCCCTAGTCCCCTACCGCACATAAGTTGGCCAGCTAGCCTCCTGTCAATACACCCTTGGGGTCATTGCTACAGGTAGGTGGTTCTCCCACCACATCTCAGGTGGAGGATGCCTTCACCATTCTCCTGCAGCAATACCTATGGGAGACTAACAGTCTTCCATTATTTCTGTGTCTAAGCTCATCTCATGTACCACCTTTGCCCAGCCCAGAATCTTAGGGCTGAGCTACAGCCAGGAGCAGAAGTAATGGACATGCATTCAGAGACGGAAACCCTGGAAATCCAAAATGAAGCTAAGATATGACAGCCTTAACAGAGGGGCTACATGGGGAACAAGCAGGAAGATGTACAGTTCAAAGACCACAGCTGAGTCATGGAGATGGATGAAATGATTGGTTCCTCATTCATTCATTCATTCATTCATCTGATGCATGGTGACTGACTCTTTGACTCTTATTTGCCCTGCACTCCAGAAGATGCCAGTCATAGAAGGAGCAATACAATGAGACTCACGCTCTCATAAAGCTGTGTCATCAGGACAGGTAAAATGTGAGCCTGCAGTTTAATGCACACATTGATCTCAGATAGCAATTACATGCTTCAAAGGAGCCATACAGCCATGATATTACAGGTGGGGGAGTGTCCACTTAAGTCACAGGGGTCTGAAGGCACACACTAAGCAGGACAGTTAGCAGGCCAAATGAGATACAGAAAGGGCATGTTCCAAGGGCTTCAGGCAAGAAGAGCCCAGGCATGGATTCTAAACAAGGAGAGTGGGCCTGGAGAAAAGACCAGGGAAGGAGGAAAGAATATGGAGAGTTGGGGAGCCAGAGGGCACTGGTGTAGGACTGGGAATAACAGAGCTCTAGACGTCCAAGGAAAAAAGGAATACTTGGGAAGCATGGCTGCAAGTTGGGCATTTATATACATTGTATCTTATATTTTTGATCATAATTCTCTCCATAGACAAAACAAATATTCACAGAACTATGGAATTCCTACCCAGAAGCAGTGGGACTGAATGTCTGACCCCGAGCCTGTGATCTTAGCCACTGTGTCCATACAGGAAAACCAGAGAGTAATCTTAAGATCTTGAGATTTGATTTCTGCATTTGGCGTATGGGGATATGGTATATGGGGAAGCCTCGGTTGGGATATTGTGACTGGTTAGTGGATCTATGGAGCCAGGACAATTGAAATACACTAATAGCTCTTTCTGGAGGTAACTGGTTAAGGCTGAGCACTCTGGGTTAAGGATCCAGTCCTTTGACTTTGCCCAAGAGCCAAGAAGGGGTCAGGAATGGCCTCTAACTCAAGTTGTGGATGTCTCCCACCTGAGCACTGTGAAAAATTCAGAAGAATGGGGAAACATTCCTATTTTCATTATAAAATATGGTGAGACCTTAGATTCTGTCTTTCTGGCCTCAAGATCCTTGCTTGTCAAAGGAGGTATACCTACAGATTTTAGATTTATAAAGCTTTGTTGAAATTTTAATAAGGCTGATACTATACAACATATCACTCCGTGCATTGCTTTGAGGGCTTGGGCAGAGCCAGGGTTCAAGCCTGTTGAGGTCTGTCTCAACTCTACACATTGTATATTTATACTGTGCAGTGTGCATCTGTAATAGTTCCTGGAGAAAGATGCCTTCCACTCTCCTTTTTGTTAGAGGGAAGCCTGTGTATGGCTCTTGATCCCTGGCTTCCTCTGTGTACATCTGTGTGTGTCCATGTGTGTGTGTTTGCATGTGTATGCATGTGTGTGTGCATGTATGTGCATTGTATATGCATGTGTGTGCACGTGTGTAAGTGAGTGCATATGTGTGCATGTGTAATCAGGTGATGTATATGAAGATCATAGCATAACCTTAGGTATCATCGCTCAGGCACTGTTCCTCAGATGTTTTTTCTGTTTTTGGAGATGGCTCTCCCAGTGGCCTGGAACTTATCTGTTAGTCTCAGCTAGCTGGTCAGCGAGCCCCAGTGATCTGCCCATGTCTTCTTCCCTCACGCTGGGACTACAAAGGTGTAACAGCATATATGACTTTGTAAAGTGAACTTTGGGGAGTAAACTCTGGCCCCCATGCTCGCAGGGAAAGCATTTTCCCAGCCGAACCATCCCTTACAGCCTGCTCCCTGGTGTTGGAAAGGGAGTCTGAGAACTTGGGTTTTGCTGGCTTCCCTGCCTACTCTTCTGGACTTTATCACCACAAAAGTGTCTAGATACCGGCCCAGTGTTAGAGATTTTAGCCCTCGTCTTCAGGTCTGGTGTTGTTTTTAAAGAAATCTCAGTCATTAGATTTTACCAATAAAGACCCAGGAGCCAGATACTGGGGTGAAAGCCTGTTATCTCAGAGAGGCATAGGAAGCCCCCAGCTGACCTTCCTCCTCTCTCATCATGCCAGAAGCCTCTCCTTTCTCTAACTATCTCAAACAACTCTCCTCAAACTCAGTGTCCCTCCCTTCTACTTCCTGTATGTCTCTCTATCCATCCTCCTGACTCCCTCTTTCTAACTATGTTTTTTTTTCTTACTAATTCCATGTCCACTTCCTCAACTGGTTGCTTGCTTTGCCTCTTGACCTATGGTTGACTTTATTCAATCCTATTTACAGTATTCAAGTAGAAAGCTCTTGGATTAAAGGTGTGCACTAGGTCTGAGCCACACCACAACTAGAAACGGGTTTTTCCAGTAAATAACACAATTTTGGAGGTCCACAGTGTGAACAAATATCCTGCAACAGTTTGGACCTTCCAAAGTTTAAACTTTAGACTTTTTCCTTCTTACTGGGACTTTACAGATGACAGGGTGGAGTGAAGTCCTCGTAGGAGGTAAGGAAATTTCCTCCACCAGAGCTGGGCTGCTCTCCCCTGGCCCCAGAACCCTTTGTAATGTGTGCTGTTCATTGGGAAGGATTTTGTGTCACTGCTTCAAGTGGTGCTTCCAAAGAGAAGTTGGAATATCAGCTAAATTAGAACTTTGGGTAACAAGACATCTTAGTATAATCATATCCCAACTCTTACATGAGACAGATTGACATGCTACCCACCATGTTCCCTTGAGATGGTACCTCAGCTCTGATGATGACTGCCTTGCTTGCAGGTCAAACCTTGACCCAAATGGGACAAGCCCATCTCTGTTTTTCTATAATTAAGTTGCTACACAAATGAGATGTCCTAGCATCTCACACACCCTCACTTTCTCCCCTCCTTTTTCTCTCTCTTTCTCTCTTTCTCTCTCTCTCTTTCTCTCTCTCTCTCTCTCTCTCTCTCTC
>NC_022014.1:17226342-17317036 GCF_000317375.1 Microtus ochrogaster | reverse complement strand
TCTCTCTCTCTCTCTCTCTCTCTCTCTCTCTCTCTCTCTCTCTCTCTCTCTCTCTCTCTCTCTCTCTCTCTCTCTTTCCATCCAACTAGCCCTTCTGTCCTCTTCCTGACCACAGACTTTTCTCCTGCTGATGTCTGCTGACCAGTTCTTCTGAGCATTACCAGCTCCGTGACTCTCCAGGTCCTTTCCACACTCGAGATCCATTCAGTGTGAAAGGTTCTATGGTAGATCCTCACATTCCTTATGAATCTTATTCTTCATACAAGGCTAGACTTTCTCCAGTCTTCTGGACTTTCTCCTTTCTTCTCAGGAATATCCAGTCCTGTTAATGTTAATGGCCAGCCTCCTCTTGTCCAGTGATAACGTCCCTCTGAGCTCCCAGAGGGAAGGTACTATGTGTTTGACTGTATCATCCATCATTCAACTGTTAATGTTTGGTGAATTAATGAAAATAGAACAAAAAAATCGAGATTGGGAGAAAATTGAATTCATTATTATCACTATTATCAAAAATAGAAATTCCCAGTTAGCCTAGCAGAGTCTTCTGGAGTTTTGCCAACTTTCTGTGGACCATACCCCATAGTCCTATCATCACATGTGTTTTTTATAGTCGTTTATAAAATATTTGGTTTCTTTGAAAATAGTGGCTGAAAATGGTAAGATTTGGGGAGCTGCCCCATCCAGCAGAGTCCTAGAGTCCCGGGGGAGATGTTATATCTCATATTATAGTAGGTGTTTATCAGTGAAAGTGCCGTTCTCTGGCCTGCACAGTGCTGGGTGTTCCCTGGAAGCCAGGGAGGGTGTTGGTGGTGGTGCATCTCCCTTTCTGACTTTCCCCAAGAGTTCTTGTGGTGCTACCCCTTCCTTGCATTTGGAGGCTAAGATGGAGTCTCAGTAATGCCACAGAATCAAAACCCCAGGCTGCTTCACTGCGCTCAAACTATAAACTGGGAGGTGGCGTGCAGAAGAGAGCAGGTCTCTCTGCCCTGTGTGTAGGCTCTGCCACCTTGGAAGTCTCTCAGGGCCTTATTACTGCAGAAGCATTGGACTCCTGGTCACTCAGCACATGGCATGGCTAGGAATTGGAGCCTAGACAATCCTTCCAAGACACAGGATATATGACTAAATAAAGGCTTTTAAAAATAACTTGGCAAACAATCATACATAGTTTATAAGCTGAAGCTTTCATTTACAAAGCATCTATACAGGGACCAGCGATTTCTCACAGTGTCTCCAGTTCATCCTCTTAGCAATGTTACAAGGGGTATAATTAGCACCCATTTTATAGATGAGGGAAATGAAATCACAGGAAGAGTAGGTAGGATGTGCAAGGTCACACAGCTCCACAAACAGTAAATCTCCTTTTCCAATAAAATATTGTGTTCTGTTAAATATCCTCCACTGCATTCTCTGCTTTTTCTTTCATTCAAATATTTTGTGAGCATATACTGGATGACCTTTGCTGTGCTAGGCCTTGGGAAAATCCAGAGTCGGGAGAACTGTGAGACACACAGACAACGCCACACAAAGATGAACTGGGAAGCAAGAAGCAGAACAAGACCAGGCTAGCCCTTCTAGATGACCATGGTCTTCTGTAGAACTTACTCCATGTGCCCAACCAGAACCTGCAGTTCAAGCAGAGCAAGGCTAGGCTAGCCCTACAGATGACTGTGGCCTCCTATAGCACTGACTCTATGTGCCCAACCTACTATAAAAAAATACTGTTCTGGATGATGGAGATGGACCTGGAGGATGAGTCAAAAATTCCAGTAGGAAATAGGAAAGGTATATTTTGTCAGACTTCTATAAGTGATCAAAGACCAAAGCTAAGAGTGCATATACATGGCATTATAATTGAGGGATCACTAGACATAGGTGTGGCTGTGACTATCTTTACTCCAGAATCTTGGAATCCAGATTGGCCTCTTCAAGAGGCAGATATTCAATTCCTAGAAATTGGAACCCTATTTCAAGTAAAACAAAGCACAAGATGGGTTGAATGCATAGGGCCAGAAGGACAGAAAGAAAAGCTGAGGCCATACATAGCTAATATTGCAGTGAATTTATGGGTCCATGACCTATTGCAGCAATGGAATACCCAGGTTAACATTCCTACAGTCTCCAAAACTCTGGAAAGGAAATTATAAAATATTATAAACAAAGATCACCAGCTATTCAGGCTGTACAAGAACACAAAGCAACTAGCAAACCTTCAGAGGTACTAATAGCCTTGCCTTTAAAATGGTTAACTAAGAAACCCATATGGGTTAAACAATGGCCTTTAATGGAAGACAAACTGTAAGTTTTAGAACAGCTGATACAGGAGCAATTAGATGCTCACCAAACTGAGGAATCAACTAACCCTTGGAATTTTCCTGTATTTGTTATCAAAAAGAAATCTGGAAAATGGAGAATGGTGACAGATCTAAGAGCTGTCAACAAGGTTATCCTACCTATGGGCCCTCTACAATATGGAATTCCTCTGCCTTCTCTAGTACCAAAAGGATGGCTTCTTATACTTATTGATTAAAGGATTGTTTCTTCACTATTTCTTTACAAGAAAAGAATTGAGGAAATTTTGCTTTCACGGTGCCTACTTATAATAATTCTCAGCCTACTAGAAGATAACAGTGGACCATCCTCCCACAGAGAATGTTCAATAGTCCCACCCTGTGCCAATACTTTATAAGTCAGCCATTGAAAATAATATGCAAGCAATTTCCTAGGTCTATAATTTACCATTACATAGATGACATTTCGTTATCTGACTCAAATGTAGATACTTTAGAAAGAATGTTTGAAGAAGTAAAAAAGTTTTTTTTCCTAAATAGGGTTTACAAATTGCTCCTGAAAAAATACAAAGAGGAGATTCTGTCAATTACCTAGGTTGCAAAATAGGTTTACAGAAAATTAGAACACAAAAGGCACAAATTAGGAGAGACCAATTGCGGACTCTTAATGACTTTCAAAGATGGTTAGGAGATATTTTCAGTCTATGACTGGCTGTTGGGATAACATCTGAGCTAACAGTTCATTTAAACAAAACCTTAGATGGTGACAAAGACTTAAATAGTTCCAGAGAATTAAGAGCTGAAGCAGAAAAAAGAATTGATGATCATTAGAGAGAAATTACAGGAGGCACATGTAGATAGAGTGAATCCAAATCTTAATTGTATATTGATACAAGTTCAAATTATATCTGTTATTTTTGTTTACAATATTTTACACCTATGCAAAGTTATTTTGTCATATTGTATGCATGCATGTTTCTACCTCTATCTAAGCCTTTTTGTATATTGATAAAATTTTAGTATATAATTATCATATTCCATTATATACTTCTACCTCTGATTAAGATATTTATACATTGTTTATATTTTAATGTCATTGTCCTCCTTTACTGTACAGTTGTTTAAAGATTGTTTAATATTCTGACATGAAGTCTCAATCTTTAAGCTATATAGGTATTAAATATTATAGGTCAATAATCACTCATGTTCGTTATACTTTTAGTCAGACTAATTAGGTTCGTTAGATATATCGAGATTATATTCTGTATAGATAAGTAACCTTCAACCACTTCAAAAATCCATAGAACATGGCATTTAAATAACTTCAGATTCTGTTGATATGAGACATGACTGCTTCTGGCAGCACAAATCTATTCCTGAGAGAGTGTTGAGCACCAAAGACACTCCACTTGGAGTTTGTCTTCTTTTTTGGCACAACTGGCCTTTGGGCAAGAAACTGCCCATGTGTCAACCACTGACAAAGTACATGATGTTCAGACTAGACAAGGAGGATACAAAAAAAAAAGACTGCCAAATCTTACCAAGACAGGGTAAGATGGTTTTGAAATTTTTCCTGCCTCTGAAAATGGTCTGTCAGTTACTCTAGACCTTAGCCAAAGCTGGTTGCTTCAACATTACAAATGAGACTTTGGGTGATTGCTAAGGCAGCCAGTTGTCTCTGTCATCCACTGCACATTTTGGAAGCTGCTTGATTGTACTTCCTGCCTACTCAAGTAATATTATCTCCCTTCTCAGGCCTTTGATGGGGCTGAAGATTAGATAGTTGTAGTTACCTTCCTCTTATGATCTAGCCAATTTCCAGTACAAGACTTAAACTCCTTAAGACAGAATGTTTATTAAAACATTTAGCATATGTTCCTTGCTTAATATTGTTTATGCTGGTTGTAATTCTAATCTTATACTTGATATCTATTCTTAGTTTTGTATTGGGTTTGGAGCTCTCTTATTTAGACAAAAGGGGGAGGTGTTATGGGAGCTCCTTCCTCTCCTTCAGCCAATAACCTTTAAGATATCAGCTCACTTGGGCATGGTCTCTTATACTATAAATGCAGTTGCAGAGCCTGTGCTCACTCTCTTGCTTCAGGCTCTCACTTCTGGCTGCTAGACTCTGTTCCTATTCCCTGTTTGTGCAGGGGACTATGATCTAGGACAGTGATCTATAAGTCTCCCTTAAATAAAACCCTTCATTATACATAACTCTGAGCTAGTGTGGTATTATTTTGTATCTTCTGCCATCACATCTCCATTTTTGGTGTATGCAGAAGAGTTTCAAATCTATCTCCTTCTGAATGAAGAGGAAGGGATTGAGATGGTTGACCTGGGCCTTAAAATCCCCTTGTTCTTCATGGGTGTTTGAGTAAGTTTCTGAACCTCTCAAAATGCTGTTTTCTTTTCAGAAAAACAGAATAGCAACAGCTGCTATTATAGAAGTGTTTTAAGGTGTTTAAGTGACTATTGTGTATCAATTCATAACTTACCAAGTACACACTCTCAAGAACAAAGCCATCCCTCAAACACATGGGCAGGAGTGGTGATTTTCCCCATGGTTGAGCAGCCTTATCACATTACCATTCTTCTGTTTACTGTATAAGCCACAAGTACTCATGAGGGTTTGTAAACAGACTTAGTTCAACTTCCCCCAATACACAGCTGTGCTATTAACTCTCTTAGTGGAAGAAAAATATGACAAGCGGGGAGACATTTATTTGGCTTGAGGTCACTCTCTCAAAAATGCCAGAGGCAAGAATGCAGGCTTTCTGACTCAAAATCCACTCTCCTTTTCTCTGTATTATCATGTCCAATTAAATATCAACTCCTTTTTTCAAGGCCTAACTCAAACACTCCTTCCTCCATGACATCTTCTCTAATTCCTTGAGAAGGATTTATCAGTCTGTCTTCTGCATTCTGGAAGCCTCCCAATTATAGATCTATTCAGATGAACTGCACTGGGCAGTGTATTATCCCTGGGAATTTATGTTCCTGGCACCTTCACTCAACTTGACTCCTTCAAGGGCATAACTGCCATCACACTTATATGTGCAGTCTTGGCGATGATCTTAGAACTTTATACCAAGCAGACAATAAGGCAATAAATGACAGGATTTATCAGTTGGGATCAACTGGTTGAACAGCACTAATAAACCATACCAGAATCTCAGTGCCTTTCCAAAAATCTGAAGTCTCACTTACTCTCTAATCTTCATGGAAATTCACTGGAGTTCTGCTTCCCCTTGGGAATCCTGGCTGGAGCAGCCCCAGTCTATATATAGACATCTTCTTGCCAAAGGACTAAAGGAAGAGGGTAGATGACATGCTGTCCCTTGAAACTTCTATCTATATCTATGGTCAAGGAGACATGTCTACATCATGATGTCATGGGGCAGGGAATGTAGTTGTCTTCCAGAGAAGGACTCTGAGGGAATTAGCACAGCTCTGTGGCCTATCTGAGAGAGTAATCTGGGAGTTTGTCTAATTCAGCTCCACTTATAACAAAATCAACAGCTAGTTACAGAAGGCCTCCTATGGAGTCACGAAGCATTTTAAATGCAATCCTCAGGTGTACACATACAATCACATACATAGACACACTACACACATACACACACACACACACACACACACACACACACACACACACACTGAAGCACAGGCTATTGTCTCAGTTTTACAAAGATACAAAGGCTTTATGAAGTCAGTAGCCACCCCTGAAGCTCATGTAGACAGATAAGAAGCCTGACCTATAAATGGAGGTGTCTTTGTCCCACCCTCTCCCGTAGCTACCTTCAAATAATCACTCGGAGGCTTTTATTAATTGTGAACTTTTTGGCCTATTGCTCAAGCTTGTTGCTAACTAGCTCCTATATTAAACTAACACATAGAAATAGTAAGATGGGGTGGTATATAGTTGCCATTATTTTGGGGTCACCAACCAGTTTCCCAGTACATGGAGACCTATTAATTATGAATGCTCAGCTTTACCTTGGGTTTGTCCCACTAGCACTTTTAACTTAATTTAACCTGTTTCTATTCATCTATATATTGCCTCAGAATTTTTACCTTTCTTTCATTCTGTATGTCCTACTTTTTTACTTCCTCCATATCTGGCTGACTGACCCCTGGTGTCTCCCTGTTATCTCTTTTTCTTTCTTCCCCGAGCCTAAATTCCTCCTCCTGCTTACTTTCCCTACACACAAGTCCCGCCTATGTCTCTTCCCTGGCTATTGGCCTTGCAGCTTTTTATTAGATCAATTAGATGCCTTAGGCAGGCAAAATAAAAGAGCAACATGGCTCTACATTAATAAACAAATGCAACACATCTTTACATAGTTACACAAATATTCCACAACATAGTATGTAAGCAAAAAAAGGATTACTAACCACCTAGCCATTGAGAAATCAGGACAGAATCTTAAGATAACTGCATTTTGAAAGAGTAAAGATTGACTAAACAGAGAGAACAATGGCCCCACATAGGGTGTGTGTGTGTGTGTGTGTGTGTGTGTGTGTGTGTGTGTGTATGAAAGTTTGGGACAGGGATATGAAAGCATATATGGAAAAGAAGTCACAGGCAAAAGAGGATCTTTGATAGCCCAAGATCACAGGATTTCCTCAGCTGACACAGTGACCTTGGTCCTTTATTCACCCCTGAATCTTGTAGTGTGGGCTCCAGGACCAGGGCCCATCAGCAGCAAGGAGAAAGAGAGCCCTTGGGCCACAGAAGTTTCCAGGAAGGTGTTGAACAGAATGTTGGAAAGGGGGAAAGTTATAAAACAGGGTTCCAGGGAGTGCAGCAGCATCCAAAAGTCAGAGGCCTTGGTTGTGTGTCCTGGAGCCTCTTATCACCAGACTTAATGTAAGCATCCCTGGCTGAGAAATCAATTAAAGGACAATTCACTTCTACAACCTGCAAGTCTGAGTACTGGAAGTGGGAAGTGGGGGAGGGAGAGGGACACAAAGAGAGAAAGAGACAGCGAGACAGAGACCAGAGACGGAGAGAGCTGAGGATCATTAAATATGGGGCAGCTGAGTGAAAGGAGGACAGTGGCAGATGAACTTTTTTGGGAAGTTCACAGCTACTTTGAGGGTTCTCTGCCAGTCCATGTTTAGTACAACGAGGTTTGAGTTCACTGCATCAGAGAAGCAGGGAGAGGCAGAAGGATCCCCAGTCCTGGGTCTTCCCTCTGCAGGCCTGGCCTTACAGTATAGATGCTGTAACTTCAATCATATTGCCCGCATGAATGTTTCCTGGAGTGGAGGAGACAGGAGAAGAGGGGGCAAGAGGGGAAGGGACAAGAAGGGAGGGCATGAGAGAGGAAGTACACCTGACAGCCCCCACCATAACCCACTCAGATTATTAACTTAGCAGGCTTTTCTCTTGTGGTGAGGGCGCTGGAGAAGAAAATGCCAAACAGATTCGTTTCACGGAATTTGAGACTGATAAATTTTCCAAGCTGGAAGGCTCCTTGGAGAACATCTGGTTCAGCCCCCTTCATTTTTCAGACAAGGAACCTGTAGCCTAGAGATAGGCAATGACTTCCCTGATGTCACAGCTGGTACTTGAAGCTCTAAACTAACACACTCCATGATGGGGGGAGAATTCTCCCAGTAATTTATCACTCCGGTGTATCCAGTGTTCTTCATATTGGATTTACATTTGATAAGGTCTACTTGCAGCCTCAGAGGTAATTTACTGTGAAAGATAATTCTTAATGTTTTTCCATCATTATTAACATTGACTTGAATGATGTTGCATTTTATATCAGAACATGGATTAATTTAACCCACAGCAAAAAAAGAAATAAGTCTCTCCATTAGAAAACTATAATAAGAGTCTTCTCCTTTCCATAATGAGAAGGCAGGCTGGCTTCTAGTGGAGACAGAGCTAATGAAAGAGATGTCTCCCAGTGTACGTCTGTTTTCTCAACCAGGTGTCCACGCCGGTCTTTAACATCTTCATTAGTGCCCGTTGTTAGGCTGGGCACCCCAGGACAGATCATTACTCCTCAGTGCATGGCAGAGAGTTGAGTCCCTAAGAAGATCAGCCACATTGAACCTGAGTTACCGAACACTAACTGCTGGGCACTGCTGGATATAGATATATAGAGAACCAGTAAGACTATATCTATCCCCATCCTCACAAATGAGTGAGGTGTTAGGAACTGAAGCCAAGCAGTTGCTCTAGACCCTGATATTACTCCCAGCTGTGCTGCTGAATGTGTCCGGCAGGATAGAGGATACAACATATAACAGTATTTTAATTCTTAGCCCTCCCTGCAGTGGAAGAACCCATTTCACTCTTTCTAAATGAGGGTGTGATGAAGGAAGAGGTTTAATGGGGTAAAATGTGTTGTGGGCATTAAAGCTCTGCCCCAATGTCAGGGATCTTAATGAAAACACAGGAACTCTAATTCTGTTCTTCAGGTTAGCACCAGGTGAAGTGGGCTGCAGAAGCGCCTAGAGAGTCTGTGTAGTGTAAGGGCACTCTGCCCACCCAGAGTGGTTCCTAAGTGGTTTAGATTAAGTCCATGGCCAGGAACCCTTATGTATGACAAGTACCATAGTCTAATGCAGACATGCTTAGTGTTGCACTTATATACCTCTTAGTACAGCTGGCTAGTCTGCCGCACATAGCCAGGCTGACCAAACAGAAACTTATTGCTAGGGAGAGCCCCTGCCCACCCCACAGAAGGGGAAGCATCTGGTTCTTTTTGTAAATTCCTCTGGTCTCTGCAGTTTTCAAAAGCAGATATCTCTCCTCTGGCTTGCACAGCCCAGCAAAGGGAATCCCATCAGTGGGCAGCATAATTTCTTACCTGGCCTCTGGGAAGAAAACGCAACTTGCTAGCCTTACCATTCAGATCTGACTGTGAAGTCACTGGAAAAAAAATAAATCACTTTCTTGAGCACTCCTCACACCATAAGATTGATCTTATAGGTGGCGGTGAGGCACGCTTCCATATCATGGACCCAGCAGCTTTACAGAAATGCTCATACTAAATTATACTTCAGCACCTGGACATCAGCCTGCCACAGGGCAAGACTGAGAGATGCTGCTGAGGACACTCAGTCATAACACTGGTCCCTTTGGGTCTCAGGTCCAGGAAAACCCAAGCTTCTCTTGAACAGCCACCTCCAGTTACACGTGCAGGCATTTGTTTTGGCCATTGTGAAGCTCAGTGTCAGCTCCGCTGCCTACCTCCAGCAAGATGCTAAGCGAACATGCGAGCTGCATATGCTAATCCCACTGCTACAGTGGTGTTAACTTTATTTATTTGTTTGTTTTTATTCTAGTGATCTTTGAAGGCTTAACTAAGAAATTCAAGAAAGAGGAAGGAAAGGGGGCTGTCAGTCCATATCCCACAGCAAACAAATGGCAAGTCCTTTATGGGGCATTTATCTCCACCCACAGCCCTCCCTAGAGTGCCTCATGCCTGGTTTTATTTCTCTGCCCTTATTTTTCTTTTGCTCTGCCTTCTCCATCTACCATTTTCCCTTCTCACGCCGCATAGGAGTTTGTAATCCACTTTGAGACAAGTTTCTTTTAATGAGCCATGGAATTTCATGGCTCTTTGTCTCCACTAGTTATTAATCGTCCACTGGGTGCCTGGAATTGTTGAGGGTGGCAGGACAACCACAGTGAAGAAACCAGACAAGGCTCTCGCTGCAACACACTTTATGTTTGTGCAGGGCATTTGGGAAACAGAGGGAGAGAGAGGAATCAAATAAATAAGCAATGTAATTTCAGAGAGGAGAGATGTAAGGGAGAAGGGAACAGCAGCTTCAGAAGAGAGGATCAGGGGAAAGAGACCTACCTGAAGGTGGCTCTCTTCTCTACGTGAAGATCTACCTGAAAGGCCTCTCTGGGAGGTGATGCGTGAACAGAGGTCTGAATGAGGAGGAGCAGGAGATCTGGGGATGGATATTCCACCTAGACAAAGAGCAAGTGCAAAACCCTGTGCGGCGGCGGAAGGCTGTGCTGAGCACACTTTCATGCTCACCTAGAAAACTCAAGGATTTCCCCCTCTCACCAACTGGTTCCTCAGATTCTTTCGCTGTGCATCACGCAGGCAAAGGTCAGCTGTTTCATGCCTGCACTTCTGCACGCGTATAATTCCTGCTGAGTTGTATGCGGCAGTCAAGTGGACCTATGTGCTGTCTAATCTTCATTGTCAACATGATTGAAGTTAGAATCACCCAGCAGACACATCTCTGAGCATGTTCATGAGGGCATTTCCAGGAAGGTATAACTGTGGAGGTAATTTCTTCATGGACGGAGCAAGTCTGTTTTTTTGTTTTGTTTTTAAAGGAGCGTTGAGTGGCGCACCATTCATGGTCCATAGCTCTCTGCTCCCTGACCCCAGCTCACAGTGTGGCCAGCCACTCCACACTTGCCGCCACACTTTCAGCACCACCATGGACATCACCCTTGCAAAACTTGTGACAAAAAATAAACGCTTTTCTTTTCCCACCCTTAAATTGCTTTGTTCAGACATGACCCACACTGCCTCAGAGACCAGAAAGGTAAGAAACACAGTCTTTCCCTCCCCAGACCGAGGACGCTTGTGGGTGTGGGGTCAGAAAAGCATGGGCTCACCTTCTCTGTCGTGCTGTTGTAGGCACAGGGCAAGTACATAGATTTCTCTCCCCAGATAAGCCTTTTCTCAGCTGGCCATGCAGGCCACGCTCCCTGGAGCAACATCTCCAGGTGTGAGACTCAGTGACACTTTTCCCATTTACAGAGCCCGAGTTGTCTGTGCTCCACGTGTGACCTGAATAGATTAGCAGTGGAGAATGAGCTACCAGAGAGCATGGCCTGCTTCTGTGGGGAGGAGGCGTAGCCGCCACTGCCTTCCCCTGAAGAGCTCCTTCTGGGAAAGGAATGACTCTTATAGCACTATTGGATTTCCCTGCAAGATTTATGACCCAATTTAAAGTTATGGGGCTTTTATTAATTATAATAAACACCAATTTCATTACACTTCAGCTTCCAAAGAAATTACATACTATGGTAAGGAAATAAAATGTTAGTTTAGTGCTAATGCCAGGCACACATTAGCTGGCTGGGCACCAAAGAGGCTGCCTGCGTGTTGGCGCTTGGCTGGTACAGAGAAGGAGTCATTTGGGGGGAAGAGCTGGAAGAGCTGCTTCCAGGATGTAAATCCATATGTGAGGAGTGACGGCAAAGGGTAACAGGGCCCCAGGTTTGCAGAGTGCTTCCTCTACACGGAACTGATCCCATGCCAATTACTCCTGCCTCGCAGAACCTCTAATTTTTTTTTTCTATTTTAAGCCTAGGGGAGCTGGAGAGAAGGCTCAGTCAGTAAAACGCTTGTTAGGCAAATATGGACCTGAGTTTGATCTCCAACATTTACATAAGAGAAACAAACCCACAAACAAACAACAACAACAAACAGGCCAAAGGGGCTTGCCTCTGCAGTCCTATCACTGGTGAACTGGAAACAGAAGACTTCTGAAGTTTACTGACGGCCTGGCCTAATTGAATCAGGGAATTGCAGGTTCAATGAAAGACCCCGTCTTAAAGAAGTTAGGTGGAGAGTTACTGAGGAAGACACTGGAATGAAAACACCAATGCACGCACCACCACCCCGTTTGTAAGAAGTGGCCAACATGTATGATCAGTGGGGTACTAGTTAAGAAGGGGGTAGGCCAAAACTTGGTTATTCCCTGTTCCAGGTGACCTGGGGACTCACTCTGGATTTCTGTGGATTAATGTGGTGCTGCCAGTTCATAGCAGGGTCCAGAACTAGATCACCAGATCCTGGATTCAGATTCTAGGACACTTAACATTTAAGACACATCCCATGGTGTGGCACGTGTGATGTAATCCCGCCCACAGCTATGACGCCCATCCTTCAGAGTTTACATCTGACCCTAGCTGGCATACACTGACCGTGGCTCCCCCGTGGTGTGAGGGTTGAGGACCTTCTTCCTAAACCGCATCTTGTTTGATGTCAGGTACATAGGTTTTCCCGTCTGCCTCCCTTGGGCTCTGCAGATTCCCAAAAGGGAATCTTGTGATTAAAGCCGATTGGCTGGAGGTTTTATTGTTGAGCACTTCCAAACTTTATGTCAGTTTTATTTTTGCTGGGGAATGGAAAACATTTTGACATTTCTGTGATGAACCCCCTAAGGGGGTGGAGAAAAGGATTCAGCAACTCTGTACAATCACTTCTTGCCAGATGTGAACTAAGCCTCTGGGAGTAAACCCAGAGCATACTTGGGCAGTGGAGGGAAGCCTATTGGGACTCGGGGAGAGGAAAAAGGAGGGGAGGAAGAAGAGCCTGCAGGAGGCTGTGTGTTCAAGCACACACACGGGCACATACGTGTGCATGTGCACTCGGTCCCATGATGTGAGCAGATACTCCTAGAGTGAGCTGTCCATTCCTGGACTGCCTTCCCCCTGAGAGCTTTTGTTAGTGCGGGGGTGGGGAAGGTTGGTGCCTCCAGGATGAGAGTCACATAGAAGTCACTGTACGGCTAAGAGCTCACCGTTTATAGTTACTCAAACCTGACTTTGACCCCAGCTTCAACATTCAATAGCTCTGTGAACTTGAGCGAGTCCTTCACTGTGCTGCTCCTCAGGGTTCCTAGCTGCACATCGCAGTGGGTAAGCTATGGAGATGGGCAGCAATCAACAGGTTCACTGCAGGTAAAGGCTGCATACAGGGGCTCTAAGAAGTGGCTGGTTTTCATCTTAGTCGTAAGTCCTTACCTGACAAAAGAACAGTGCTGACCCTTTATTGGTCTCCCCATGAGTCCCCACGGAAGGTAATGGATCTCCCAGGGCCACTTAGCTTTGATATATAACATAAATGTTGAACCCCGCTGAAACCCCTGTAGCAAACATTCAGCAAACCTAGCATCCCGGATGCTGGGAGACGAGGGTTTGGATAAGGGCTTACCAAGGCCCTCCTGGCACTTCTGACCCTCATCAGGACAGCTCATACTCTTATGCTGGACTGTTGTCTTTAGTATGTCAGCTTTGCATTTACTAAACAAGTAACTGGGAGCAAGTCTGTGGAGCTCACCTCTCCTCTGTTTCCGTACCTGCGTGAATGGCACTGGGTGGTGGCCAACACTGACTCTTTTAGTCTATGTGTTTAACACCTTACCTGGCTGGGGTGAGCAGAAGAGGTGACCTGCCATTCTAGGTGTGTAGCTTAGGAGAGAGATTCCCCTCCCCTTCATGCCAGGTTGGGCTTATTTTAATGATAAATGGACACCACCTGTCCTGTGGTTGATGTAGTGATGGCAGCCTAGGCTGACCTGATAATGGCAGGAATTCTCTCCACTGTGCCATGAATCCTTGTCCTGAAACATAAGTTCTGAGAGACCACGATTCCTTTTAAAGATTTTATTTTTAATGATGTGTCTATCTGTGTGTCTGTGTGGGGGTATGCGCATGTGGTATAGTGTCTGCAGAAGCCAGAAGAAGCCATCAGGCCTCTTGGAGCTGGAACGGTTGTGAGTTACCTGACCTGGGTGCTTGGATCTGAAGTTGGAGCCTCTGCAAGTGTTCTTAACTGCCGAGCCATCTTCTCATCCTCCAAGATTCCCTTTTAATCAACCGTAGGAGACAAAACAATTACAGACTCGGTGCGACTACAACGTCAACCCCGAGTCTACCTCTAATGAGGTGGAAGACACTTAACTTCTCCAGTCAGTTCCCTCATCTGAAAACGGGGACAATAGCAGCTGCCTGGCAGGGTGATAATAAGGATTAAACTGGATAAACAACAACAAAAACCAAGTGAGCACTTAGCATGGAGTGGGCGCACAATAAGGACCACTCGTCAATATAAACTGTCATTCCGCATTGTTTCTCAGGCAGCCTTTAATTGCCTCCAGGCAAAGCTGCAGCTTCCTTGTATTCCTCCTCATTCTGCCTTCCAGCCTGACAGAGGGTGAATGGCTGAGCGAGCAGGAGATCCCCTTCGCCTCTCTTCAGGCCAAGGCTGTGTGTTTTCTTCTGAGCCTGTACAACCCTCCTCTCAGGATGACATCTTGCAAGCCGGTGCAGAAATGGAATTCACGTCTGTAACGTTCCCTCCCCTTCCCATCACCAGATCTATTTCCCCACTGGTTCAACCCACCACATCAGATGTTTACTCTGGCTCCCCTTCCCTCCCTGACAGCCCAAGCAACTCCGGATTTTGCATATGCAGAGAGTCAAGTGACTCTGGAACAGCCAGGGGATGAATATTCATGCTCACTCCTCAGCTGTGCAGTGGACAAGAAATGCTGACAGTGGAGGCCAGGCAGGGTCTGCACACTCGGCCTGCTAGGACTCGGAGCATCTTCAGGGTGCATTAGCCCAATAGCCCTGGCTGCTGTCAAGGGATCCCTGGGGTTTTTTTGAAATCTGACTTTAGGAGTTGTTCCAGCCTCTCTGTGGTAGAGTCGCGCTCATCCTGGCCATCTCACGAATCTGTATCTTTCCAGGTTCTCCATGTAGCATGGGTGACCTGATTACAGGTGACTACCCCCACTGTCTCCCGAGCCCCACCTGGTTTAATCTTAGAAGACAATGCTTACGTTGTATACTGTGTGCTCAGTGCCCTGCGACTGTACAGTGTGGCTCACTGTCCTCACCCTTGTTTCCCTTACCCTGCTTTCTGTAGGAGGTTGGAGCAATGCACATTCTCATCAAGGACAATTGGAAGACATCTTTGTCTTAAGTAGGATGCTGAGCTGATCCCATGGTCACATGGCCTTAGAGTCCTTGGTTGGATGGGCTTTAGCATCGGGGAGTTGCACTGAGGCCCTCCAGATGAAGTTAATGAGCAAGCACATTGGTTAAACCATGATAAAGAGGCATATTGCCAACTTGGTGTTCTGAGTTCAACAGAAAGACACGGAAAAGAAAGGCCTCCAGAGAAAAATCAAGTTGCTGCTCCTAGCCTCATGTGTCAAGGTGACAGACCATTCCTCCTGGCTTCATTGCTATTTCAGAGAGTCCCAAGCAACTGCCCGGGTTTTGGTATAGAAGATAAAAATGGTTTTGCCTCTCTCTCCTTCCTTCCCCATTTCACATTAACTTCATATTGTGACATCCCATCTACCATGCTCTGTACCACTCAAGGACAAAGGCACCTAGCCTCTCTGTGTTACCATGACACAGCGGAGCGTCTGCCCCCTTGTGATCTTTAGCAAATGCTTTAGAATGAAAGAAAGAGGGTTTTTTTTTTTTTTACCCAGCTCTGATTTGTTCATAATGACCCGAGCTGAAATAAAACTTGAAGCTGCTCACAGCACACATGTAGAATATGAACATGAAATGTTGAGAACTATATTTGCTATAGCTGCAGCCTCTCGCATCAACAATGAAGGTGTTGTATCCTACACAGCTCATCTCCTTGGAAGTCTACACACAACTTCCAACAACATTGCTTTTGCTCAAATGTGTCCACAACTCTAGCTCCACAACTATTGTCTTTTAACTGACTGCTGAAGCTCTCCAGAGCAGATAGCTCATCTGGTTGGGGCTAGCCTGGGAGATAGAGCCACCAAGGACCTCTCTGTGCAAAGAACCTCTATGGCCTGGCAAAGGAGTTTGAGAATGTGGAATGTGGTTGGAAATAGATTTACACCAGGCATGGAGAACTGAATATAACTAGCACACAGGTTATACCATGAAAGACCTAATTAACGACGCCCCCATTCAGCAGGAAGCAGTTTGGAGAGAAAAAAACTGCGCCCATATTCCCAAATATGGTTTATAAACGTTCTTTAACATTTAAAGGGGGGTATGATATAGATATGAATAATTTGTACTAGTATAGATTTTGCTTTATTGATAGAGATTTAAGGTCAATTTTGTTATATGTATATGCATATTTCTGCTATTGATTAAGATATTGTGATTGTGTAGTTCATTAAAAAATGTAATGTAGCCGGGCGGTGGTGGCACACGCCTTTAATCCCAGCACTCGGGAGGCAGAGGCAGGCAGATCTCTGTGAGTTCGAGACCAGCCTGGTCTACAGAGCTAGTTCCAGGACAGGCTCCAAAGCCACAGAGAAACCCTGTCTCGAAAAAACCAAAAAAAAAAAAAATGTAATGTATAATTAAGAAATATAGGTTAATGGATAATCATAAGTAATAGTCAAGCTTGTAGTCATGTTAGTTAGATTTTCTAGATATATAGAGATACATTTCAGTTATATAGACATTCTTCATATCAGAATGATTATGAAGCACTCCAGGGTGCTGGGACAGCTGTAGTCATGGGAACCAGTTTTCCTCCAACTGGAGGAGTCAGAATCCCCTGGGTCAATGAGGTGGAGATGGGTTTCCTCTGTCACCATAAAGGCCTCTGAAAGATAAGAGATATTCCAAATAAGATAAATCTCATCTCATTTCACCCCCATGTGAGGAGCTCTGCCCATATTTCTTCCTTCCTTAAGAAAAATGATTTTAGGTTTATAATGAAACTACAAACTTCGGAAATTTCACAGGTGTTTTTATCCATTTTCTCCTAATGTGAGCAGTCTGCATAGCCACAGAATAATTATCAAAATAAGGACATTAACATTGCCATATTATTAACTATATTTCTAGACATTATTCAAATTCTTTAGTGATTCTTGTTGCTTAAGGAACAGAGCTTGTTTTGTGGCCCGAGGTGGATGAGAACTCACTAGGTTTTCATGCGTGAGCCACCATGCCCAGCTTCTCATCAGAACTTTATCATCTTCTCCTTGCTCCTTTTTGCATCAGTATCCAGTCTAGAATCCTACTCTGCACACAGCCATCTTGCCTCCTTACATTTTTCCCATCTGTGAGCTCTCCCCATGCTTCTCCTAGACTCCATGACCTTGATAGTTTTGAAGCTGAAGTTATTAACAATTACTTGGTAATTATCAGTTATTTTGTATAACATTTTTGAATTTTGGCCCAGTTCTAGCTGGAGATTATACACAATTATTGATGGGTTTCCAGGCACCCAAATGTCCTTGTTTGCCATTTCTACAGTCATATCTTACGTTGATTGACTTGAGTTACAACCTCCCTTCAATGGCCTTTGTCTCTGTCAGATTCATATTCATCTCCCTACAGCGACGATGCACAAGTTTGGAGACGCGGCAGATGCTGAGCTAAGGCTCTTCAGAGTGTCCCTAAAGAGTTGGTGCAGAAAAGTTTTCAGCAGAGGCGGCACCATCACTGCCTATGCTCAACCTCGCTTTGTCCTTGCTCAGCTACGTAATGGGGCGAGACCACCGCCAGCTGCCTTTGCCGCATAGGAGTAATGAGGCTGAAACTCAGGGTGGAAGACCAGAGTGAGCCTCAGGAAGACAGAAGAAATGTACCCTCGCCACCAGATCCAGAGCATGGCCAGAGACTGATGGGACAAAGCAAATTAGAGGCATTACATCTGAACAGTCCCTGGTGAGAGTCAGTGCCTGTGGAATGAAGGTAGGAGACAAAACAGGGAAAAGCTAGAGCTGGAGGAATGGGTGTGCACTGTGTAGACTACCGTTGGTAAACATGGCCGAGACTGTGTGGTAAGATCATGATTTTGGAGGTTCTAGTGTGTGGTCAGCTAACTCCATCATGCCTTTATCATGGTGAGGCAAAAAGCATCATGGTAGAAGGATTCAGAATATAGTTACTAACCTCTTGGCAACTAGAAGAGAGAGAAAGAGAAAGTCAGAGCCCAGATATATTCTTCAAAGCCACACATTTCCAGTGACCCCTTTTCTCACGGAGCCTCATCTTCTCTAGTTCCACCATTTTTCAGATGTCTCTGTACATGTTGAGTCCATCAGTAACTCAAGTCATTGAGTAGGTCAAGGCCCTCCATATCTAACAGTCTCTAGAAGCACCTTCATAGGTCCAGAGGAGCGTTTTTGTCTCCTTGCACATCTCTCATCCAGACCAAGTTTGTAATTGGGATTAACCATGACAAAGTCCCTTCTCTATAAGAAGACCTCAGATACATAAAACAACTAATTACATTTCAAACCTGAAAGCTGTACTCAAATTTTGTGATGATTAATCTTAATGTGACCTTCCAGAGATTTAGAATAACCTATGACAATATTTCCAGTGAATGAAGAGAGAGGATCACTATGAATGTTGGTAGGATAGAGTTCCAGAGTCATTGAAGATGAAGCGACTGGACACCAATATTCATCTGTCTGTTTCCTGACCACAGATGCCGTCTGACCAACCACCTTGTGCTCTTGCTAAGCCATCAGCTTTGCCTTGATGGAATGCACCCTCCATCTATGAACCAAATTAAATCCTTCCTCCCTTAAATCACTTTGGGGCAAGTGTTTTGTCCGAGCAATGACAGAAAGGAACCAATACAAAATACAGTCTCAGTAATGTCCCATAACCTGCTACGCACTCAGCTTCATGCTATGCTTAGAAGGTTGTCTTTCCCTGTTCCCTACCATTTAGCTTACTTCACACAACTGAGCAGTTTATAAACCTTGAACAGATTAAGAGTCTTCGTGAGTAGAAGTCTTTGTAGTTGGGCCATACACAGCGTCCACAACTGTACAAAGGAATATCACATGGTACAATAACACTTGAGGGAGATGTGGTGTGGCTCGCACCTTAACTAGAGACCCTACTTACTCCATTGGGAACATGATCCCAACTCTCCCTTTCTCCTAATGTTATCACACGTTTCATAAACCTACCCCAGGGACCACCAGGTAAGTTAGCACACAATCCACAGTAAGTTAGGTTAGTTCCTGCCTGTCCCTAACACTCATTAATAACTGCATTCTTCAAGCATGGAGAAGGACAAGGGGCTGGTGTGTCTTCTCAGTGGGACAAACCTGGGAAAGGGGCGACACCCTGTCCTCACCACCTCTCGAATGAGTTCTGCTGAGCTGGCCCAGCACAGAAATGTTATTCCTGGTTCTGCTTTCCTCTTGGGAATGTTATATTCATAGGGATTCCCCTGAGATGCACAGGACCCTGTGGAGCAATTAACCTTAAGAATATATATCTACCCAACATCTCGCACGCCCACATGCCCTCTGACACCAAACACCCATACACACTCATTAAAATATATGCCCTCCTGTGTCTTATTTGCTACTACTGGGGTGGGAGTAACCATCTAAATACTATTATTTTGACTTGTGGCAGGCTAAAAAAAGAAAACACTTCCCTAGTAGGTTATTAATCAGCCTTGCAAAATGTACTTAACCTCATAACAGCAATGCTCCATCTATTTTCACCCAATATTCTTACCAAAATACAATAAACATTCAGCAATAGACAGCTTTATGCATACCCAGTGAGGTAAGCAGGCCATAAGGCATAAAGTGGGGGCGGGCACTTAGTAGAGGGTGGTCTAGCTGCTTAACCATCGAACTGTCCCTTGCCCTGTGCCATTAGGCATCACTGACTCCCAAAAGGGAGGCTGCAGACTCTGTCTGCTGCTCAGAATGTACCCCCTTTGCCAATCTTGGCAAAAGACTGTAGGGCAGGTTACAGAGTAAGCTGGAGCAATGGGGACTCTGGCCCCAGTATCCAGTGCCTTGCCTTAGCCGTGACTCCTTGGATGTAGGTGGCCCAAGCATTGTTTGATGCAGTAGACAAAAATATATCTGGAAGATAATCGGCTGCAGGGATGCCCTTTGTAGCTGAGTCTCAAGGACCCAGCCCTCCTTTGTTGTTGCTCCTCTGATCTGCTCCACCTCTCCTCACCACATTGCCTTTGTAAATCCTTCAGCCTGTGCACTCCTTGGGGGCATCTCTATTTTTCCATGGACTCTAGCCTCTGGGTCTCTTGGACCTCTGGCCCAGTCTGACTCTTCCTGACTTTTGGCATTGTAGCTGTGATGGCAGACATAGTACATTCTGGAAGGTGGTTACTCACCAATGACAAGTAGTTCTCACATGGCCTCCTGATGGTCAGGGCAAGAGACTTACCTAGAAAGATCATTGAGCCTTGCTTCTGCCAAGGCCATGGCTGAGGCCCTATTAGGTGATGTTTTTCTCATGTGCCTGACTTTCTTCCTCCAATTCCACTCTTCCTACTTCTACCATAGCCCCAGAATCAACCTTGGTGTGGAAGGAGGGCATAGTGATAACTAAGGCCCAGTTCCCTAAAGCCATGCTTTAGCCAGGAAGATGAGCTTCAAGTGTGGCCACAACATGTGAGAAACTCGGTGAAGTGTGAGTGGGGACCACTCCTACGCCACAAGGATCTTGTTGGGCCTGAATTTCAATTGTGTAAAAGTGTGACTGTATAACAAATGTCCTACTGGTCAACAGAGATGTAGAATATTATAATAAGTAGTAATACATTCAGCTCATGGTGCTAGGTCTCGCCAGTTGTGTGAGGACAACAGAATTATGGCTATGGGTATGACAGATGCACCCATCGGAAACTGTTCATGCTTCTAGGACAGACCAGGGGACATTAATACTTTCACTCTCAAATCTGTTTAGACACAATGTTCTGCCCAAGCTGGGTTCTCTCTGGCAGATGTGCTCCCATAAGGTCTACTTTGACTAGCTGGGGTGGGGTAGAGAGAAAAGGCTAGGGAGACCCCGGAAAGTCGTGGATGCCCTCACTCCCCATACACAGCTACAGCAGGAGGTGAGACTCTAAGGACTAGGAATGGTTAGCAACAACTTACCCTTCTCTTTTAGCCTAATCAATTATCAATCAACCTAAGATGCAGCGTTAAATCCCTCTTCCCCAGTACTCAGCACTGCTTGGAAAGAGTGAGAGCAGCTAAGCCTAACCAAAGAGTACTCAGAAGGACAATAAAACCAGTTCCGCTGAAATGAACTCGAGTATTTCCTGAAACGCACACCTTCCCTGGCATATATACCAAGGGCTCTAATGATGGGGTCAGTATCTGTCTTGAAACAGACAGCAGACATCGAAGATGATACCCCCTCTCATTAGTGTGGCAGGTGGTGAACCCACACATTCGTCCAAGTGGGTGGTCCTGCAGCCAACAGGTACAGCAGAGCTGTGGGGTCTACCAACTGCTATTAAATGAGTTACCAGAGACGTCACAGTAAACATACCACAGCCAATATCTGGCGTTTCCATATTTGGACAATAGCATCCCAATCAGTGGGCCTGAGGTCATTAGGAATCCATGTTTATTGAAGAAAACCAGAACGACCAAAATTCTTTGTTAAGATAGAAGCAGAAATCCATCCAGAACTTAAAATACTACTATGCCCTCGCCAAGTTTATCAATTTCCAGGAAATGAATATCAAATCATTCTAATGAAACAAATTCTGCTATCTTTTGTCTGGGAAGTTCAGCATTGCTGGAACCTCCCCATTAGCCCAGGAATCCCTTATATCTAAAAAACAATAGCTATGAAGAGAAATATCTCTGGCAGAGCAGCATCCATTCTATTGGCTCATCTCCTGAGACCTTTGACTTAGCAAGAATATTTTTGTTCCAACCTTTCTCCCTGGTGCTGTAAACACAGGGACAGCTATATCTCCAGTTCCAGCAGCCATGGAAACGATTCCTCTTATTTCTCAGAACCCTGGCACCTTTGCCCATCTTTTCCAGGCCCTGTCTTCCTCACTCATGGCTGTTGACACACGTGAGAAGCTTTGTGCAGGCTTCTCCTTCCTTGCATGCAGATAAAAAATGCCAGCCAGTGGTCTCTCTTCCAATTTGTCTCTACACTTGTCTCAATTCTGGAGAAGTAAATCTAAAGTAGCATTTCCCTAAAGGGCTTTTAAAGCTCACCAGGTTTATGAAATGTTACTAGGTGTCTCACCAATAAAGTGTTTTGTAGCCAAGTAAGTTGGGAAAACACCGCCTGCTGTAGATTTCAGAATACATATTTGCACAGGAAAACATCATAAATCCTGCAATAAAGAAATCTATTCAAATTTCAGGTTTGCTTTGCCTAGAACTTCCCAATTGATTTAAACATGAAGGGTTGTCTGTCTGCTTCTTAGCTACTGAAAATATGTGCATAGTGTTCTATGGGTATAGTTGGAGCAGATGATACCATTAGGAAATAGCAAGTTGAATTATATAAACAGGGTTTGGATATGACATGAGAATTGAATTTCCAAGATACTTTCTGCCAATGGGTGAGATTCATCAAAGGGAATGTTTGAGTCCAGATGGAGATTCAGATGTCACAAACCCCAGTGTGGTTTGCCTGTGGTTTCAGTACTCAGGATGCTGAGACAGGAAAAGTTGGAATTAGAGGACAACTAGGGATATGCAAATGAGTTCCAGACTAGCCTGGGCTATATTACCTTGGAGGGGGGGGGAGGTTGGGGGGAAAGATGGTTCGGTGGTTGGGAACACTTTCTCCCCATCACAAGGACTAGAAATGAGACCCATGTGCTCATGTAACAAGCCTGGTGTTTCTGCAAACATCATATCAACAGCTCGGAGAGAAATAGAGACAAGAGTACCACTAGGGTTTGCTGGCATCCATCTGAGATGAGACATCAGCTCAAGGTTTTAGAAGAAGAAATTCTGCCTCAGAGGAATGGGCAGAGATGAATCAGAAGAGGTTATCAGGAGGCATCTTCTAACCTCTGTGTGCACAACCCCTACTGCTCCATGTCTCCTGTGCTTGAGAGTCATCTGAGGAACTTGACACACTTAGATAAGTGACATCTGTCTGTGGAGATTCTGATTTGATTGGAGACAGAGCTACAGTGTCTCTGCTGCAGAGCAATCCATTAGCATGAGATCCCATCTTGGAAGCAATGGATGAATACAGAGAGGCATGGAGTTGATGAGGTCAGACTTACAAATCTCAGGAGGCAGAGTGAGAGCTCTGCCCTATATTCGGCTTCTCTACACTCCCTCTCACAGGAACCCTGTGTACTGCCTTTGAAATATTGTTGAGATTTCCTGGGGTGTGTAGATCTATCCATGGACATCATAGTTTTGGGGTTTGATTCAGGACAGACACTGGCACATGCCGGGCCACATAGCTCTGTTGCTATGATGATATCCTCCCTAAATCCATTTAGAACCCTGTACCATTGCTATTCCTCCAAGTCTCAGAAGCAGCAGGACCTCTGCCTTAACTGCAGATTGTCTTCTGTTGTGCCTACTTTAACCCATTGTGTCGAGAGTCTTGGGTTGGACAGGGAATCTGAGTGCCAGGAGTCAGCTCAAGTGTGCTCAGGCTCAGTGTCCCGTCACTGGTTGCAGATATTCCTAATAGGCAAAAGTAGTTAAATGCATTGAGTGGTTTTGTGCAGGAAGCCATTAGCTCAGCCTCTCTAGCTGATGAGATCTGTTTTCACCAGTGCCCCTCCTTCCAGGGAAGGGATCCAATACTCTAGAAGCTAAATATTTTCCTGACTATGAAGTGGTAGATTCAGAATGAAAATCCATTCCAGGAGATGCTAAGAGCCCAGTCTGTCACTATGCCACTGGCCATAGCACTGATTGGGAATGCACTTTCCTACATACACAAAGGTATGCATTCAAACACACATGCACATGTATATACATTTACACACAAACATTCACACACACACACACATTATATACAAAATTTGCTGTAGATCCAGGGCAGACAGAACTGTTCCCCCATCTTCCTGGAAATTTTGATATTGGACAACTAGGAAATTCTCATTCATCAGAGGCCACTGCTATCCATCAGTCCATGTAATGTTTTCCCTGCATCATGGCTCAGCCTCTAACTTCTGGCTTCAGAGACATATGCTGACACAGATAAGGAGTGCTGTGTGCCTATTCTCTAAATGAGTGATGTATAAAGATAGATAGTATGCAAGACAGGGATGCTAGGGAGAAGAAGATGCTAATGAAGAATTTGAACTTGTGATATAGGAGTCAGTCAACTACTTGTATGATCCTACACAGGAGAAAGGTGCTTGTCATTGGCATGTTCTGAAGCTGCTTCTGTCCTGTTACGACTAGAAGAAATGAGTCTGCTATCGGACACATGGGGCCACACCCACGGACAGTCTACAAGGGTGGGCAAAGGTTGGTATTTAAAGGGATCTGACTCTTGGCAGACATTCACTCCTCAGTCAGGTGCCTGGCTCCTTTCTCCCACCAGCACAGCAATGGCTGTCTTGAAAAGTCCACCCATCCTCTGTAAAGCTCACACCTGTCCCCATTGCTGATTAAATGTTATTCACCGTAACATTCTGGCATGGAAAGGTGCATGCCAGTTCTGGGGCTCAGAATGTGTCCTTTTCTACTTAGGTGAAACTGGATGAGTATTTTCATCCAAACATTTATGATAGAGGCACAACAACCCTTCCTCCACAGTGTATTCTCTAAACTCTGGGAAACACATTCACACTACACCACCAACCAAATAACACCCCACCTAGTTTTCCTTGAGCCCATGATCTCATGCATTCTCTCTCATAGGGCTGCTAGAATATAAGTGTGGTATAATACACTTGCTATAGCTGTATCTGGTTCCTGAAAGGCTCATGTATCAAAAACTTGGTCCCTAGCCCATGGTGCCACTGGGAGGAGGTGGGAACTTTAAGAGGTGGGATCTATGGCTAGATCTTTAGGTCACCAGGTTCATGACCTAGACGGGGACTGTGGGACCCCAGACCTTCTTCCTGTGCACTTTCACTCTCTGGTCACAAGGTGAACACTTTTATTGCATACTTTGGAGCTTCCCACAGATTCCAAAGCAATAAGACAAACTAATCATAGACAAAAACCCGCAGAACTGAGGGCCAAAATAAGCCTTTCCACTCCATAAGTTGATTTATCTCAGATATTTGTTATGGCCACGAAAATCTGACTAACACAGCTCTCTTTGTCTCTCTGGGGCTCTGCAACGTTTAGATGGAAAGGATTTTGACATCAGCTTTGCAGCTTTGGCTTCGAGACCTGCTGGGATCTCAACAAGGAGGCCGAGCAGTTGGCACTGTGGAAGACCACAGATAGATTAGTGCCCTGGCTGCCAAGCCTTGAATTATAAATGATAGAATCCACAGAGAATGGTTAAGTAGGGGCTTTGCTGCTTTGACTGATGTTCAGAGGTGTCTGTCTCTTTTCAGTCAGGCAAAACGAACTGTTTGGGACTTATGCTCTATCTAGAACACAATTATCCCTCATTGGGGGTGGAATGAAGTAGGCAAAGATAGGTCCTTGGGAAATGAAGCTAGTTAGCTCAGACAAGGGAGGGAGAAAATCTCAACGCATCAGTCGAAGAGTCAAAGCAGTGGGAATGAAAGTGAAAATTAGCATCCGCAGAAGCAGAGACCCCACAGTCGTGTTAAATGAGATCACATATTTGCAAGCCCTGGAGTACTGGGACTCAGGCAGTCTTCTTTTCCTTGTAGGGATGAGGCTTCTAAACCTCAGCTTCTGTCAGTACGGGTTCCAGGCAGGATCAGACTTCACAGTGAAGAAAAGCAGGGAAACCTGCTTGGCAATTGCCTTCAGGGGCAATCTCCCTCCTCATCCCAGTAGCTAACCTCTGCTTGCTTCTTGCTGGTCTTTGTTTCTATTGCCCAGAACAGTCTATTTTTTTTTTGTTTTGTTTTTTCGAGACAGGGTTTCTCTGTGGTTTTGGAGCCTGTCCTGGAACTAGCTCTTGTAGACCAGGCTGGTCTCGAACTCACAGAGATACGCCTGCCTCTGCCTCCCGAGTGCTGGGATTAAAGGCGTGCGCCACCACCGCCCGGCTTAGAACAGTCTATGTAAACATGGAAATAGCACGTATTTAGTGCAATTCACTTTTCTCCTTCCTGTTGAATTTTAAGCTTCCTTCACAGTATGCCATGCTAGTATGAATGAAACCTTGAGCTCACAGACAATACCAAGCAATTTCCTATCACTCCTATGGCAGCCCTATGTACAGAGCTGCTACCTCCATCACTCTGTACAGCAAGAATCCCCCTTTCATGGGCTGCCCAAGCTCCGTCCTCACAACTATTGGCCGATAGCCACATTAGCTGGGAAGTTGACAACATGGTCTGGTCAACTGGTTGTGATAATACACATATCCATCCCCCTGACCATAGCTGGTCTAACCAGGTTCTCTTTCTTGATGTTTATAGTTTGGACTAAAACATTTCAGTGACTTGGGATTTGTGGAGATACAGATGCAGAAATCATGGGCGCCATGTTGGAATACTCATTTTCTGTCAGGAAATGGGAGGGAGAGGGAGAGATGTTAAATAAATATATAAACTGCAGTAGGAGAGATGAGGAGAGCAGAGGAAAGGAAGGAAAGAGAAAAACAGAAAGGCGGGGAAAGCAGAATGCAAGGATAGCTCTATCCACAACAACTTCAGCTCTTGGTTCCAGTAACCATTGAGAGCCAGCAGCATTTCTTGGCCCAGGAGCACATCCTGTTGCCTGTCCAGTTGCTCTGGATGTAAGTTTGTTTTTTAAGAGTGTTACATGACTAGCAACAACACACCTGGCAAAATCACACTATAGAAGGTCATGATCTTAGCATTTCAGAGGTTAGAGAGCAAAGTGTCACTCAGGATCCCATGGTCAGGGGTCAGAACTGCACCTGCAGTCAGGCCTTCGGGTCCCAATGTACTGCTCTGTGCTGGTAAAGGAATGTAGGCCGACACCTCAGAGAACCCCAATCAATATTCATTCATTCATTGGGTTACACCTCTAGTGAGATGGTCTTAGTCGCTCAGCCCGCCAATCCCTTTCCTCTTCTCCTCACTTGTACACGATGCCTCCAGACTACTCTTGTAGTTATCCTTTAGTTCGGGACCATATTTCGGTCAAAAAGAAACACTCCCATTGGCTGTTAGCGAAGCACCCTGGAGACCATGTTACCATTCAGGGTTGCTTTGGTCTTGTCTCCTCGACAATCTCCCAAGATGCCCTCCCTCCATAATTGGATAATTGGGATGGGCAGCTCAAGCAGCTGTATCTGCACAGCTCCAAAAACATTCATCAAGAGAACAGCAGTGGCTCCTGCTCTCTTGGCAGTTTATTACACTTTCTGTAGTAAGAAAAGCTGTGGGGATGGGAGGCAGTATCCTCTCCCGTCGCTTCTAACAAAATATCCCAGAACAGCAGGGCCACGAGGACAGGGGGAGGCCAGTCTCCATTCCAAATAACACAGACTATATTTTTGAAAATAAAAGAAGCAATTTAAGCATTTGGGCTTCCCAGGGTGAGTTGGCAGGCGTGCTTCTCATCTCGCAGATGCCTTCGGGGTGAAGGTGCTTTCACAAGAGAGAAAGTGTGTGGGGAGACAATAGAGCTCGCCAGAAGTAGGGAGGAATCGTGTAGTGTGGGATGCAGAGGACATGGCTAGTAATGGTAGAGAAGGGGGTAGAAAGGGAGGGGAAGAAGGAACAAGACAGATAATGGTTTGCTCTGCTCAGACACATGACCTGAACCCAAAGTCCCCAAGAACCTCGTCAATGACATCTGAGAGGTGAATAACTTAATTCTCTTTATTTCGTGTTTTCCTTTATCCACACTTACTAAACTGACATTGAAATGACTGTGGTATCCTTAGGGGCAATTGTCTTTAGAGTCTGTGCCCAAATAACGACATGAACCAATGGAGACTGTTTCTCTAGACTTGATGGACATGTCTCCCACAACCTTTCCAGAAGAGATGTCCTGGAGGAGCCCTGGCACCACCTGCATGGAATGGGACCCAGATTCCTCTACTTGTTGATCATATGACCCCAAGGAAGTAGCAAATCTCCCTGGGCCTCAGTTTATTTACCTCTCAAGTAAGAGTGATGGGAGAGAGCAGCACCAGCACCATAGGATTGTGCTGGGTTGTCCATACCCAAGAAGTGCTGATGGCAGCCCTTGACACATAGCAAGAGTCCTTGCAAATGCTGGGCATCATTCAGTCTACAGCATGGGGGCTGGGGGTGAGGTGGCTTAGGAGTTCAAGCACCGCTTGTTCTTCCAAAGGACCAGGGCTCCATTACCAGCATCTACGTAGCCTCTCATAGCTATCTTTAACTCCAATTTCTGAGGACCACACATCCCCTTCTTCTTCTCTGGCCTCCATAGATATCAGGCACAGAACACACATGGAACACAGACACAAATACAGGCAGCACACCCATACACATAAAAATAAAATACATTTAAAAATATTCCCTACTGTAGTAGGTGATGTCAAATATGTAGTCTGTAAGTGGGATGCAAAATTTAATAAGGAGACAGGTAATCCTCCCCCCCCAGAGCAACCGTATTCTGGTAGGATTGTAGACTTGCAAAATCAATCAGATCATATTAATTGAACCCTTACCATGTACCAGGCACTGTGCACTGAGTTTAACAAGATGGATGCTATTGCCAGGATCAGGGAGATTGAGCCATGAACTTCATGCCACACTGACGCTAATCCATCCTGTCTGACATAGCACCAGACTTATGAATGACTGATTTCTACTGTGGAAACTGTTTTCTTGTAGATAATGTTTCCTTCCATTGACCTGATACAACCGCCCTATCCCCACGTTGACTTTTCTTCCAGACAGCATCCTATTCCGTTCGTCTTCATAAACTTCACTATGATTTTAATTGTTTTTTTTATTTGATGTTTTCCTTTCTCAGACCATAAACTCCATGAGGGCAGGAGACAGGTTTGCTTATGACTCCCTATTTAACAATTAGCAAGTGGCCAGGCATGTCAGAGGCGATCAATAAATATTGGAAGGGGGAGGAAATCAGCTGAGGTGAACCCCTCTCTGAACCTAAGAGTCTGCTGTCTTCTGAAGTTCCACGTGAAGAAAATAATGGGCAGAAAACAAGCAAAGATGAACACAAGCCAGTGTGTCACATGAAGGAGTGAACCTGCTTTACCTACAGGTGAAAAGAATGCCTCTGGAGAAAGCCACAGAGAGCTAGGAAAGCAGAGGGAGGCTGGCCAAGGGAAGAACAAGAGCCAGGAATATGGTAGCATCCTGGGTTACAGGGCCAGTCAAGCCATCTCAGCCTCTGGACCAGATCCACAGTGAGTGCCAGTAGCCAAGATTGTAATCTATTCCCATGTGGGACTGGGCTCCTACACAACATTTAAAAGCTCCCCAGAGGGACCCCCTGGATGGATGGTGAAGAGGCAGACATTTTTCTCTATCATTCAAAGGCAAAGAAGATGACACTTGATTCTCTCTGATTAACACTGTTTCCTCTACAAATGAGTGCATCTGTTCACTTGACCCCACCCTCATGTCCAAGTCCAGGGGTGGGTTATTGAAGTTCATCTGTGTAGTCAGAGAGGACCAGCAGCTTCTAACTCTCACCAGCTTCAAGGTCCCACTCCTGTCTTTGTGATCCAGGATGAACTCTGACTGTTACTCAGTATTCCCAGAGGTACGATGAAGAGCACAGGGAAAGGATGAGGCTTCTGGAACATTCTGGATCATTCATATCCCATAGGACTGACCCAGGCTTGTGGCCATACCTGTCTAGGAAAGGATGTCAAGACATGTGCTTTTTGTGTAGATTGCATGCCCAGTCACTACTCAAGGTTGTCAGCACTAAGACAGACATGAAGGTAGGCGGCCAGTGGTCTTTACCAGTCTTTGCTTGCTAGTCTGTTGCTGTAATAAAACACTGGACCAACTTGCGGGTGAAAGGGTTTATTGTGTCCTTACAACTCCTAGGTCACAATCCATCACTGAGGGAAGTCGGGGCTGGAACTCAGGGCAGAAACCTAAAGGCAGGAACTAAAACAGAGAGCATGGAGGAAAGCTTCTTATTAGCTTGTTCAGGTTGCTTTCTTCTAGAACCCAGGGCCACCAGTCTAGGGGCTGCTCCACCCATGGGGTAGGTTCCCTCACATTCATCATCAACTGAGAAAACGCCTCACAGACAGGTCGATCTGATGGAAGCATTTCCTCAGTTGAGACTCCCTCCTCCTAGGTGTCTCTAGTTTGTGTCAAGTCATCAAAAACTAACCAGCATATACCACAAACAAATAACACCCTTTATAGCACTCCAGCTTGCCTTTGGCAGGTAAAATGAGATTATTACCTGTGCTGAAGGTCAGTGTACGTTCGGGCCTGCTATCATCCACATTTAGCAGTGAGGTATTGCACAACGCCAGTCATGGTCTAGGTTTAAGGCCACGGAGCCCGGCAGTCTAATAAAACTTCATGCAATTCTTTTGTAAGCAATACTTGAACATGCTTTTCTCTAGTAAAATCAGGGGCAGGAGATCTGGGATACTCTCCCATCTCTTGGAGGGCCCTGTTGCATCCTGGGAGCATTCCACCTAAAGGTAGCAGTCGAGCAGGAAGTAGCTGAAGCAGGAAGAGGCTGTCAATAGCACGTCCTACACCATGTTCTAATGGATCAAACTTTCCTGGGGCATTTCTGGCTTATCACTTTTTCTAATCAAGAGTTTCTCCCCTAGATTCCTGCCAATTCTCACAATTTCTGAGCTTCTTTGGATGTGTGGGGAGCCAAGTCTGCTTGGCACCTCACACATTTTCAAAGGATGAAATGAGAAGAACCAAGAGCTCAGCCCTAGCGCCTGGCACGTAATAAACTTTCAATAAATGTTAGCTGCCATTATTTTTGCAAACTGTTTTCTGCTTATGCAAGAAGGCAACTTTACCATATTTTAAAAAATGACTGACTGGCAAAATGGCTGGGTCTGTCTGGGCCATTCCCACTTTGAGATTCATAAAGTATGATTGGCTTTTAGGTTCAGTTCTTATCCGCCTTGCCTCTGTTCATATCTCCCTCTGTTCTTATCTCCTGCTAGTCTGTTTATTGTGGAATCAAAAAGTGAGAAGTCTCCCCTTTAATTTGTGCCCAGTCTCCTGCGTCTCTGCCTGTCCAGTACTTCCCCCATCCAGCAGCCTGATGTATCGAATTCTAGCTATAAAAGAAAGCCCAAATGTCATCTCTTCCTTTATTCCATTGTGTGTGTGTGTGTGCGTGTCAGTGTGTGTCCACACACATGCGTGAGCGTGCCTATGGAGGCAAGAGGACAAGCTCAGCTGTCATTCCTCAGAAGTACCATTCATTTTCATTTGGAGGCAATGTCTTTCACTGGCCTGGAGCTTGCTTACAAACTCTAGGGCCCTGCCCATCTCCAGCACTGGGTTTACAATTGTGCTCCGCCACAAACAGCTTTTTCTGTGGGTTCTGATGATCAGACTCAGATCTTCATGATCACAAGGCAAATACATTGCTGATGGAGCCATTTCCACAAGCCTCTTCCTTCCTTCTTAGCAATTAGTGTGGTTCCTAAGCTGCAGAGATTCTGTTTCATATTGAATGAATGTACACTCGCTCTTATCCCCAGCTCTTAAGATGTTCTTCCCGTCAGTAAAAATATCAATAAAACCCTGGCACATATCAGACACCCAACGAGAGGTAACTACCACCTTGTGCTGTGATTGTTGATATTAATGCTTTTCATATTTATTGAGCGTCTGTAACTCACCACTCTAGATTACATGTTTAAGACACAAGGTCTCATTTAATTTCCCAATAGTCCTGTGAGAAAGCTCCCATTAGGTCAATTCTATAAATACGGAAACCAAAGCACAGAGATGAGGTCTGCGTTCTCCTGAAAGAAGCCGGCAGCAAAGCTTGCTTGCTGACACTTTATTAGACGGTGAGGGCTTGATCCCAAAGAAACACAAACAAAGGGAAAGGGAAGAACACAGGGAGGAGGAAACGGCATCTGGTGATCCTGGAATGTTTATGCTTATAACCTGTCGGGCAGTCTGAGATCTGTGAGTAAAGTACTGAGTGAGGCAGTTCTGAGGTGATGGATGATCGAGCGTGTCACAGCTTGGAAGGAAAATGTAGTGTCCTTGCTGTCACACAGGACTCTGCTGAAGAGGCCACTTGAGATCTCTATATCTCAAACAGTCCAGTGGGGGCTGGGCACTCAAGCAACTCCATGGATTCTTCTGCTCTTTGGTGGCTCATGAGCCAAGTTCACACTTCAACACGGATGCATTTTGCTGTTTTCTGCCTTCTAAGTCAATCAAAGCCAGCCCCAGAGGGCACTACATTAGCTTCTTTCATGTCAATATGACCAGCATTCCTCACAGAAACAACCTAAGAGAGAATTTCTCTTGGCCTGGGTTTCCAGAGAGTTAAGTTTGTGTTTCTTGGCTCATGTTGCATCATGGTTGCAGAGGACATATGGCAGAGCGGGTTCTTCACTTCTTGGTAGACAGGATGCAGTGAGTGCAACAGGAAGTGGCTAAGGGATAATTAACCCCTTAAGACCTGTCCTTAATGACTGATTCTCCCATTAGATTCCCCATCCTAACGTTTTCACAGCCTCCCAAAATAACACCACCAGATGAGGACCGAGTATTCAAAACGTCAGACTATTTGGGGATCTCTCGCATTCAGACCATAGTGGGTGTTAACTCTTTTCATACTTCCCAGTTAAATCATTCAACCTCTCTTGACAGCTAATGATGAGGACCAAGCCAATGGTGGGCTCATTGGAGTTATATGTAGATGCTGGAATTCTGTGGGTTCCTTCATGGCATGCGCAATGAGGACTCTGGAAAAGCCAAGCAATGATCTGCTCAGTCTATGACGTGTGGGATCAGAGGATTGTGGTGGTGACTTTTTTTTTGAGAGGGGCAGGAATGCAGGAACAAGCTAGGATGGAAAGCCTTCCCCTGATGAGAAACAAAGCAAAATACCCAGAATAAGGGCTATCTGAGACCAGTTGAATCTGCCTTAGAACAAAAAGGGCTTGAGACCACCCAGACATCTGAATATGTTTTCAAGCCCAGACCAATCTGAGTGCAAAGTACAAGCAACTGGGAAAGGAGGCCATGATTTCCTTAGCTCTCTGACTCTCATGCCCAGAGAAGATAAATGCTTATGAAGTAGTCATGGGTGATCAATCAGGAAACAAGATCACCCATAGGCCTTCACTCCTTCCCTGTCTGCTAAGAAAAGACATATCGGGAGGGTAAGCTCCATCACAGTTACAGCGCTGCCCACATTCTGCTAGGGCCGTTGTAACTCAGCCCAAAGGATGAATGCCAAAGACGGCAAGCAGATGCAGGCAATGCAGGAGGGGCAGTGCTTTGCTCTCCCCTCTGCCTGCCAGATGTCAAGGGCGCCAGCGATGAAATTAAGTGGGTCCATTTCCTCAAAGGGTTGGGAAGAAAGGTCACATATTTCACAGGAAATGGCTTGTACATGCACAGAGGCCAGACCTATAATCCAAGGAATGAGACTCAACAGCAGTGCACAGCCAAGACCCAATTCTAAGACACCACGCTCCTTCCCAGGTGTGTCTGGCTTTAAGAAAGACCATCATTCATCATGAGCTCCTCGACTGCTCTGTTTGTCTTTTTCCCTGTGATAGAGGTAGGACTGGGTATCACTCTTCACTGGGGTCATCCCAACTTTCCATTCCATCACCATCCCTGCACTCGCTCCATCAACTGTGCTTCTAGCATCCCTCACATCTCCAGTCTTTTCCTGCTCTGGGTCTTCATGAGCACTTACACACATACTCAGGTTTACATGTATTCAAGATGACATCAAGCTATCTTCCATTTTTTCCTGTTTCTTGCATTCCTTTAATAAGCATGGGTGGGCTCTTAATTACACTGAGATTCTTTGGTGTCTTGGTTCAGACTGCTCTCAACGGCACTGGCCACATCCTGAAAGACTGCTACAGAGGCATCTACTGTGTTGGTCATGCTGTCTTCCTCACACCACCCTTCTCTAGTTCTATTACAACAGAAGCATCCACTTCCTTTCTTGGCTTCAGCATCCATGTGACTGAAAGAAGAAAGACCTTGTCCTAATCTCCTGGTTCAGTACTAGACACATGGGACTTTTCCTGGGATTGCTAAAGAGGTGTTTTTTTTCCCTTCGATCTTTTATTTAAATCAGAGAAGATAAAACCCCAATGTAAGGCAGGGGGTGGGGACAGTCGGTATGGAAAGGGAGCCAATGGGGTGGTAGGATAGAGGGACAGAAGAAGAGAATGTCGACTCCAGTGACAACAGAGGTGTACCTGAATCAAGCCACAGATGATGACATGTCTGTCTTTTGCCCCTTTAGTTTTGTTTTTGCTTAGACCAAATGGGGTTTGAATTCCATGCAGCAGAAAAAAAAAAAGTACAGCGGCTGTGTAAGTCTGATGTGTGGAATACTAAAATCCACAGCCTCTTCTTTCTTGGCCTCTTGAAAAGGATGTCACATGTCAGCAGTGTAGGCGAAACCAAGAGTTTTATACACAAACCCCAACACTTGCTGCTTTTAGAACCTGTGTTGTTCCTGAGCCTCAGTTTCCTCATCTGTAAATAGGCTGTTCTGAGTGTGTGTGTGTGTGTGAGTGTGTGTGTGTGTGTGTGTGCACATGCTGTGCTCTGGAGAGATGGAGGAGGTGCTCTTTGGGTGCTATATGGCACTTGCAGTGGCATTGTAGATGGGGTTGAGGATGTCACCTCTGGTCATCACTGAGCAGTGCCGATGGGGCTTAGCACTCACCCTCACATGTGCCTCCCCTGGACTTTGACTCAGCCTGTTTAAGTTTCTCCTGCCTTTCCGGAAATACTTTTTCTGGTTCTTCTTTTCTATCCCGATTTTTTTTTCCCCAAATATCCTTGACTATCTTACATTCTATTTTGATGCTCTCTCCTCAGGGGATTTCTTTAAAAAAAAAAAAAAGATTTATTTCTTTTTTTTATTAAAGATTTCTGTCTCTTCCCCGCCACCGCCTCCCATTCCCCCCCCTTCCCCAATCAAGTCCTCCTCCCTTGTCAGCCCAAAGAGCAATCAGGGTTCCCTGCCCTGTGGGAAGTCCAAGGATCCAGGTCTAGTAAGGTGAGCATCCAGACTGCCTACAACATATTGCCTCCATGTATGCCCGCATGCCAAAAGAGGGCACCAGATCTCATTACAGATGGTTGTGAGCCACCATGTGGTTGCTGGAATTGAACTCAGGACCTCTGGAAGAGCAGCCAATGCTCTTAACCACTGAGCCAGGATTTCAATTTTGATTCCCCTAGCACAATCTGAGCACTGGCTTTATGGTATCCTAATAGGTCCTCAAGCCTGGTGTGCCTTAGTTACTACCAGTGCCACCTCTTTGTCAGAAACTTTAAGTTTTCTGCCCTTGGCCTGTAGTCTCCTGCTGGTGACGTCACTTCCTCTCATTCCTTAGGATCACTGCAGCTCCTTCCTGTCCTTTGCTCTCATTTGTCTCTTCACGTCTCTCAAGGTCACCTTTTCTCTTCCCTGGCACCATGCTGATTTCTGTCCTCAGTCCAACAGCTGACTGAACCATCCCTTCATGATCACACAGGCTTATTTCTCCTCCTCCAAAGCCTTCAACTCTGAACAAATCTTTGTAATATAAAGGCTCCCCTAATAAATATCCTCTTCTTTTCAGATTTCCATGGTTCCCACCGAATACAGTAAACATAACTCAAAAACAAAATTACAGCACCTTCTTTGTATTAGATACTGGGCAAGGCACTGTAAGAAAGGCAGAATTAAAATGAGTGTAGATCCTGTTCTCCATGCCTTGTGGCCAGTGGTCTAGACTACTAGACCTAGAAGCCTAGCATGCACACAGCATGGAATCATGGAAGTTTTCGTAAGTCGTTCCTCATTGGACTTCCCAAGTTGACTTTGCTCGCCTTGTGTCTATGCCAAGTTGAACTGCATGCTGACCTTGACCTTGCTCAAGCTACTTCCTTCCCCTGGAATACCCTGCCCTCCGACTATACTTTTCCTCTGCTGCTGTCCTCAGCTGACCCCTAAGCCGCTGTTGTCTCTCCTGACCCCTGGAAACATGTTAGATGAAGCCACCTGACATTTCCCATTTTCGGAAAGCAAAGTTATTTTGGCAACATTTCTCCCCAGCTATAAGCTCTCTTACTGATCTATTTATCTTTGCATCCCCAACCAGTAAGAAACAGCTTCTTGATTAGAACCAAGTATGCATTTATCTATATGAAGCAACACACCATTTGGGGCTAACATCTTTGTACTAAAGAAGAATTATTTGCCTATAAAAATTAAAAAATATTCCCTCAGGTTCTTTGGAATGCAACTTCAGGTTCATTTCCATTTGTTTATGGGTTATGAACTGTCAGTATGGAGGACTGTGGTTTGAGAGAAATCAATCAATAAAAGAAAACAGTGAAGTTATAAGAAACCATTGCTTGGGGCTGGGGAAAGTGCTTGCCAAGAATGCATAGAGCCCTGAGTTCAGTTCCCGAGAACTGCATAAAATAGACATAGCTAAAATTCCAGCATTTGGACTGGTGGAGAGAGGCAGGAGGATCAGAAGTTTAAGATCATCTTTGGCTAAGTAAAGAGTGTGGGCTTACTCGAGGCTAAAAGCAAGGAACAGAGTTGGACCTAGGTGGCCTTGGGAAGATGTTAACCTGACCTGTATTTCTTAGTGTCAGGATACTTGCTTGGTCCAAGCTCCCAACCCAGTATTCTTAAATATTTTACTATCTCATTAGTTGCCATGACACATGTGTAGGGGCCAGAGGACAATTTGGGGGACTTGGTTTTATTTTTCCACCTTTATGTGCTTTCTAGGGATCAGATTCAGGTCTCCGGGCTTGTACAACAAGAGCTTTTACCCAATGTGCTCCCCACAGTGATGTTTGGGGTTGGAGCAGTCTTATAACAAACAGGGTAGCTGCCCTGTTGCAAACAATGAGCTATTTGGGGGCTGTCCTACGTGTCTCTGTCACACACCTTTGGTGTCCCAGACCCTTGAGCATTCTCAGGGACTCTGAGGAGTACTTGGTTCACCATTTTTCTCCAGACTCTACAGGCAGTCAGCAGCACTCAGAGGTCTTTGCCTCTGACTCCATGTTTATGGAAGGAATTCAGGGGAAAAAACAGGAGGCTCTTGGAACAAGCAGTGCCTGAGTTAATGCAAACCCTCAATAAACATTCTCAGATAATTATTTCCTTGCCTAGTGCCCCATGTTCAATGTGTTGCAACACATAGCAGCCTTCCCAGATATGGAAAGGGAGTATAGGCCGAGAACATGACATCAGAAAGATCTGAGTTAAAGTACAGAATCTTCTACCTACTGCCTTTGCTGCTAGGGGGAAGTTTCTTAGGCTTTTGCAAGTCTCATGTGTAAAACTGGGGATTAACGTCTCCTTGGATGTGTTGAAATGAAGACTAAAAATGTAAATAATAGAAACAGAGATGCTATCATGATATTTGATATCCAATAAATGGTAAAAACAAATGCCAAAACATGACTATTATACATTGTTCTCTGTAGGAGACATGTGCACACGTGTGTGTGTGTGTGTGTGTGTGTGTGTGTGTGTGTGTATTTAGGAGGTGAGATCAAGTATGGGAAATGTCAGTAGAGACTCCTGGTGCTTGAGGAGCTGCAATGGAAGAGGATCTAGGGGTGGCCAGGGGCAAGGTAAGTCATCCTAGAGGGATGGTGTGAACAGGTTTAGGACAAAGGCATGAAGGAGTGGAGGGGATCCAGTGGACAGGCAGATGCACAGGGCCCATGGCGCTTTTGGGAAAATACAGAAGTATTTCCCAAAATGGCATTGCTTTAAATTATTTTTAAAGACCATTGTGCAAAATGGACTTTGGCGTTCAGATTGGGATTCATCGAAACAGTACCATTGGTCTTGATGGCACGGCATACATCTCTGACAACACACGATGGGCAAGATGAATGGCTCAAGTCAGGCTAATTACAGCAAAGCTTTTCCTCCGAGAGATGGTCATGTGATCGTTCTGCAAAGGTTCTGCCTCCCATCTCCCTGGAAGCAGCCCCTCCCTGTCTCCCATTGTCCCCATTGTCCAAGAGCAGAGCTGAGAGTGAACCACAGAATGGCGTTCTGGGTTTTCTCGGAGCTTGAGGAGGTCGCTAATATTCTGAAGCACAGACTTCTGAGGATTCAGGGCCACTTTGCACCATCTCACAGGTGGGGATACAGAGGCCACCTTGGGCAGAAATGTGAATAATGTGATACAGCAAGGTGCTAATGGACTCTGGCTTACCCAGATTCCATTCCTGCTGGGAAAATAAAACTGTTACAACCTCATTCTTCTTGCTCCTGCTGGGCTCTCAGCACCTCAGTAAAGTTTTGATTTCTTTGTTTGAAAAGAGACATCCTCTTTCTCTTCATTTCCTCTTCCCTCCCTCCTTTTCTCCCTCCCTTCCTCCCTCCCTCCCTTCCTATGTAGGAAGAAGTTTATCCCTGTTTGCCCAGAACTTTTCTGATTTCAGCACAGTAGGTCTTGCATCCTAGACCTTATGATTCCTTGGGGAAAACACACACACACACACACACACACACACACACACACACTAATGAATCAATAAAGTAGTTCAAGTTCACATCCTATGAATAGGAACCATTGAAGGGTCTCTAAGCTTTATAAATATTGTCTCATTATATCCATAGAAAGCACTGGGAGATGGAGATGAAGAGACATGTGAAAATAAGCATTTGGCTTTTTTAACTACATTTCCTAAAATCCACACAAATGGTTAAAGGCAAACTCAGCCCTGGAATTCCATTGCTCCTGCATTCCACCTCAGTACACAGATACCGCACAAGTCACAAACAGGGTTTAGATGGCACAGCCCGGGAGAGCCTCTTTCTCATGCAGGTTGCTCATGAGCTCCTGAGGATTACAAGGCTTCTGCCCACACAGATTGCTCAGTATCCATGACTAGACTGCACAGACCATCAACAAAGAGCCCCCTCCAGTCCATTTGCTCCAACTACCAGCCTCAGCTCAGACTCCGGAGCCCTTCTGCCTAAGACTGGGAAACATGCTTTGCAAAGACATTGATTGGTTTATGGTATCCAGAGTTATGGAGGCTATGAACCAGTCTTGGTTCCCGAGACCAGCTACATCTGGTGAGGGCCTTCTTGCTACACCTTACCATTCTGTCTGGTGAAAGACAGAAAGGTGAGAACAGGCCCTTGTGTGAGAGGAAGGGGAATGAGCTCTTCAAAGGACCCTATGCCTTTGACAGCAAGCCCTTCTTATGATAGAAGTGATGCCATTAACACATGCCCTCAGCCACCCTGGTCTCCTGGTCTCTCATTAGGCCCCACCTCCTGCTATTATTGCCAAACCATATTGTTTAGGGAATCCAGTCAAAGAGAGTAAGTAGTTTCCAGCCAGAGACATCTAAAGGAGGTCCCTCCAAGGCTGGCCAGAGCTCTGGGCCAAGAAAGAAAATGGAACCCATTTCTCTCTACACTCCAGGACCCTTGGCAGATGACAGGCTGATGCGTGAGGGCTGTGCCTACCAATATTTCCTGTTTCCAAGGCCGACTGATCCATCTATCTACAGACCGCATTTCTGTGAAACTTACGTGCCATGGAAGTTAGAAGGAGCCTTATTCATCACCTGGTCCAAGAGACTCATTTTACTGTTGGATGGGGATTGGGGGGCAGGCATGGACTAAACAATACCTCCAGGTGACACAAGTGACTGAGGAAGAGGGATGGATAAGGCCCACAAGTGGTGTAGGAGGGTCTTCTGTCTATGTGTTACTTTCATTGGTTAAATAAAGAAACTGCCTTGGCTTTTTGATAGGGCATAATTTAGATAGGTGGAGTAGACCAAACAGAATGCTGGGAGAAAGAAGGAAGAGTCAGGCAGACGCCATGGCTCTTCTCTCCGAGATGGACTTTGTTTGGTTAGACTCATGCCGGTAAGCGACAGTCAAGTGGCGATACAGATTATTAGAAATGGGTTAATCAATATGTGAGGGTTAGCCAATAAGAGGATAGAACTAATGGGCCAGGCAGTGTTTAAATGAATACAGTTTCCATGTAATTATTTCGGGTAATGCTAGCCGGGCACCGGGAAGCGGCCTGCAGCTCCCCATTTACAACACGCAAGTTCCACAACTCAGCTTCACTGCAGAAGTGTACCCCTTCTCCTCATAGCTGGAAAAGGAATTTCACCTTCTAGCCTACTCATTTCCACAGAAGGATGCTGTTGGGCTTGGAGCACATGTACCACTGGCTAGCATCGGTTAGAAAGGGAAATCTGGAAAGACTTTTCTCAGTGCATCCCAAACAGGCCTCTTTTGTTCCAAAAACACTCTTGGGGTCACCAATGAGGTGTGAGGTGGGACAGAGAAAAGGTGGGACTGGGAGTGTTGGTGTGATAAAAAAAAAAAACCCCGGATCAAAGCAACTGGAAGAAGGGTTGCTTCTGACTTCTGACTGTGGACATGGGGACAGGAGGTTGAGGCAGCTGGTCATATTGTGTTTATGCCAGGAAGCAGGGGAAAATGGATGCTGCTGATCAGACCCTTCTTTTTATCCATCCATGGACCCCAGCCCTTGGAACGGGGCTAGCCACACTTAGGATGGGTCTTCCTACTTTAATCTATTCTGGAAAATTCCTCATATACATACCCCCACATTTGTATCTCTGGTGATTTTAAATCCCATGCGGTTAACAGTCCAGATTAATCATCAGAAGGAGAGAAGCGGTGAACTGTCTCTGAATCCTCAGTCTGAGCTAATATAAAGGGAGGTCTAGAATCCTTCTCCATCACCCCTTTTCTACCCTGCATGGCCACCTAGCCCCTGCATGGCAAGAGAATAGAAAAAAAGAGCCCAGGAGTCCCAAGTTGAGAGCTCAGCTTTTGTCATCTTCTAGGTGATTGTGAGCAGATCTACACTATCCTCATAGCTGCTAGGTGACCTTGAGCAGGTATGACCCCCCCCCCCCAGGCACTGACAGTCCTTGACTTTGATTCTGCTCTTAATATGCTAGTGCAGTCATAGACTGCAGGTTGGATCAGAGAGCTTATAAGGCAGTTATCGCAGGGCCTGGCCTTGGATGCAGAGAAATGGCCTTTGCCATCAGTGCTGGTGGGGACCATAGGATGTGTGCCTCCTAAGTTACTGTAGGAAGAGCAGCCGGTTTGCCCTGCTTCTTGGTCCAGGAAGCACTCATAGCAATAGCATCCGTGTGCTCTGTGGCCTTTGGCTTAAGCGTTTGCCCTCTCTCAGTCTAAGTCAGGGCTTTTTAGTCCCTTTTCACCTGAGAAAAGCTTCCACAACCCCTAGTATATAAAAATAGGTACACAAATCAAACATTTACCATAATAAATTATAAAGAAACGAGTTTTAGGACTGAGGACAAGGCTCAGCAGGTAGAAGCCCTTGCTGCATTAGCCTGCCTATCTGAATCCTTATCCATACCCATAGTGGAAGAAGAGAATCAGCTTGAGCAAGCTGTCATCTGACCTACATACACACACTATCTCATACCTGTGCCCCTACCTGCACATCACATATACATATGCTCACAATAATTTAAAAAAATAAAAAGAGAAGTTTCTAAAACAATTGTTTACTTTGCATATACTTTCACTATTTGATAATTTACACAGTAAAGCAAATTTACATACTGATGAATTGGATGCATTTGTTTTTCCAATATAATATAACCCAGTAATATTTAGAAGCTGAGGGATGGTGGTAAGAAAATTCAAAACAATAATCTTTCTATAAGAATAGAAAAGTGAATGTACATTTAAAACTCTGAAAGCCCTATGCTAATTTCAAATCTGAGCCCCAAGTTTCCAGACAGTATCCACCAGTGCCATGACTTTTGTGCACACGGAGTGGGTTCGAAGCCAACGCTGCCATGAAGTTTCAGGATATAACATGGGCAAGTGCTGTCAGAGGTCCTCAGATCTGTTACACATTTGATCTTGGACTAACTTTTGTTCTTTGCCTATTTGGAAATCTTCTATTGTTGCTAAATATTCCATGACCCCTGTAATTGGTTATGATGATGCGATTTAAGGGGCTTGGATCAGATGGGGACATAAGAACAGCGCATACCTGGTAGAGCAGGGGTGACATTTACAAAATTAGATAAAATAGAGGGTAGTGGAAACAGGCTATGCACACTTCTCTACACACTTCCTCTAACTGGAGCTTCTCTGGGGCTGTAAACCACGTTTGCACTTCTGGGTATCCTAGTTCACTTTCTGTTGCTGCGCAGAAACACTGTGACCAAAAGCAGCTCGGGGAACAGAGCGTCTATTTGCTTTGTACATTGTGATCACAGTCCAGTACTGAGGAGCTTCAGGCAGGAACCCAAGCAGGAACTACAGAGGAACTACGGAGGGACGCTACTCACTGGCCTGCTCTCCAAGCTGAGTTCCCTCCCATCAGGTGACTCAAGCTTGTGTCAAGTTCACAGAAACTAACCAACACAGCAGGCCTGAAGGTGTGCAGGAGCTTGCCTCCCATGGAGACCAATGTCATCTTCCTCCCATCTCCTCTGCCCTTCTTCTAAGATTCCGACTCAGTGCCTGATGGACTGCCAGTCTGCAGACAGTAGCAGCGATGAGGATGCCAGCTGCACAAAAGCTGTGTTTGGACAAAGCTGCTCCTTTCTTCAAGCTGTTCAATTTGCTGCTGCCATCGCCGTAGGCCCGCCAGCACCCTGTCACTCAAAGCCACCCTCTACTGGAACCCAGACTCAGCAGGGCTGTGCGCCAGTCAAGAAATGCAGGGCCAGTTCTGATAGTCACAGTAACATATGTCGGGGCAGTCCCTTCTCTCCTGACCTCTGACGTGGCAGAGTGGTTAGATGCTTGCCAGCACATCCATCTCCCAGCCTCCTGGCTTCCAGAGTTCTACTCCTGGCTGACTGAGGGTCAGAATATTAAGGTTAGGATAGCTCTACCTTCTCTGCTTCCCTGGCCACACGCTTTCCTGGTCACATGCTGCAGGAGAGATGCCTCAAGCCTTTCTAAGAAACATAACTCAATGCAGGGGCAGGGGAAAAGAGGAGACAGTGGACCCAGATCTCCACCGGCTCTGTGACCATTGCGTGCTTTGACAACCCAGGGGCAGGAAGGTGTCTCCTCTCTAAGGGGTGGGGAGGCAGAATATCACATTACAGGTGTAAGAGGTCTCCTGAGAAAAAGGGTGTGAGCCCTGGTGCACCGCAGGCTCTGTATACACCAAAATTCCTCTCTTCTCCTCTCCTCTCCTCTTTTCTCCTCTCCTCTCCTCCCTCCCTTCTACCCCTCCCCTCCCCTCTACCCCACCCCTTCCCTACCCTCTATCCCTCCCCTTCCCTCTACTCTTCCCCTCCAGGGATGGCAGATGGTAACCCAGAAACCACTGGACCACAGCATCCAAATGATCACTGACTGCCTATTTCTGACACACTGAACAGCAGTAAAGGCATATAGTTTTTACTTCTCCCATCTACAAAACAGAGCCCAAGCCTCTCAGGGGTTTCTGGCACTAACATAGGAGTCCTCTTCTTGTGAGTGGGACAATGGGACCTTATCACCTATAGCTAAGCCTGACCCTGGTGTCCAGTGAGCCTGGAGACACATTCTGGAGCTAGGCACCATGGCACTGAAGTGGGACAGATCCATTTCCATGGTCTGAATCTGAGTCATCTAAGCTCTGTCAACATCCATTTCCTGGAGATTTCAACCTCAAACAGCCCTGGGCTGGGGCTGAGGTCTGACCTGGCCTGCCCAGTTCTGAATCCCCCATGGAAGGCTGAGAGCCACCTGATGTCACTCCTCCTTCCTTTTCCTCACCCCACCACACCTGAGGCACTAGGGTGGACCCTGTGGATTTCAGAGTACGACATTGGCTGGGTTAAGGAGTGGGGTTTGACCTTAAAATATCCTTAGACATTTCAAAATGTTTATGCCCCCTCTGTGGGTGATATTTTTAGATGCAAAAAGTTCAAATTCCAGTAAACAATCCTGAGAGTGTGTAGAACGATAGTTTTTAACCCTGGCAAACCCTGCAGGTGATTGGCCAACTCAGGGTATCCTCCAACACAGTAAGGTGATTGGGGACCTGGGAATTTCTGTCCTCTGTGTAGAATCAAAAATACTGTTATATAATTTAATTGACAGCTATAAAAGTACTGTCATAGGCCACTCTGGTCTAGTTTTTTAAAGTAACTGTCATAACTCTCAGTCTTTGCCAAATGGCTTGCAGAAGTGTCATTACTGCTCTCTGTGGTCTGGAAGTTGGCCCCCACCCTCTAATTCATCTGTTGGAATCTAATAACCAGCATGGTATTATTAAGGGGGGAAGACTTGGGAAGTGGTTAAGTTCTGAAGGCTCTGGATTATTCTGGATCATAGACTGGCTCATTCTCTACAAGAGTTAACCCACTTGCTGACACGTGAAAACCTCGGTTAGGACTATGTGTGGGGAGAGGGATGAGCCCTTATCACAAAAGGAATCTGGCGGCCCCTTGATCTTGAATTTCCCAGAGTCTAGAACAATGAGGGATCAATTATCCAGCCTCGGGCACTTTTCCGTAGCAGATGGAACGGACAAAGACACTACTATTGATTGCCGTTTCATGGATGAACAAGCTGAGGTCCAGAGAGATTGGGCTCCTTGTGCGATGGATTTGAAGCAGTGATCCCACCTGGGAAGTCCTATCAACTCTAGTGCCTTTATTCCAGTCTTAGCACCCCAGACCGCCAATCCCCTCCCGTTCCTCTTAGAAAGTCACTGGTTAGATGTGTTGATGCTATGTGTAAGCCATTGCAGATTATAGCAGTCAACACATGGACTGACTCGTGCAAACAAGAGATCAACTCCAGGCATGAGCTATCGACTGTTTGATAATATTTGTCTGGTAATTTTGCTAATTGTGCGTTCATCTGTCATCTGCCAGTGAGCAACAGCAGGCAAACAGTAGGAGGCACCAGAGAGTTGGGAATCACATATGGAGGGGAAGCTTAAGACAGGGCTGGTCTATGGCTTAGATTTTTTTTTCCTCTATAACTAGAAAAAAAAAAGTCCCCATTATGGGAATTGAGCTGTAGAGTAGCCTGGCCAGGTTCATGGAAACCCAGGTCACTGTAAAGGCACTATGCTGAAAGCCAGTGTTGGCCCTTCTAAACAATTCTAACTCAGCACACTGGAGAAGCTCTCATCGGCAAGATGACCATGGCAGCAAGGACGTCCATGGAAATCCCAAGGGTAGCAGCACTCCCCAGGAGGTAGAAACTTCTAGGAGGTTTGTGATGGGGAAGGTGATGCAGTTCTGCTGCACCTCCTACCCTTTGTGCAGAATCTTTGCTCCAAGGTGGTCCCTGCGTCCTCCCATAGGCTACCTAGCCTCACCTTCCTTGGTTCCCTGGTTAGTCAAGGTGCAGCCAAGACACGGGCTTCACAAAAAGCCACAGGTCGGAGCTTCATTCCTAAAGGTGAACTCTGAGCATCCAGCCCTCTCCTGGAAGCGCAGCACTGAGGCCCTTAAAGGTGGGGTTAGCCCTGCTACACTTGTTTCTGTGAGGCACACCAACCTCTATGCTGATGGAATTCTTACACCTCTCAGCACCTTTACCTTCTTCATCTCGAGCCCCTGTGTCAACACCTTAACTCAAATCCCACAACGCTCCCTGTTAAACAGGGGTGCCCCAAAGGGGTGCTCAGAATCCTAGGACCTGGGTTGTTTCAGTAAGTGACTGTCTCTCCTTGCTCTGCTGGCCCTTCCTCCCTCAGTTCCACCAGCCCTTCACACAAAGCCCCACCCCTTACCCCCTCCCACCCCGCAACTGGCCCTTGCTCACCTTCTTCACAGGGCTGTTCACATTTGCTTATGGCACACCCTCGAGTTCCCAGCCTCCTGTGCCCCACCCCACAGAGATCCTTTCCCAAGCTCCTGCTGCGCAGTGGCTCATTTACATTTCACTCACCACCCTCATTTAGTTAATTTTCTACAGCTAATTCAATGTTCACCGAGTGGCTCTGGATGCCATTTGCATCCATCACCTTCCAGGGCTCAGAAGGGCTGCCGGGTGGCGGCTACCCTGCTGAGATCCCCCACTTAGGCCAAAAGCAACAACATGGCTCCCTGCAGAAAAGCCTGCTGCAGGGTCAGCCTGGGCCTTTCTCCAGCTGCCACTGCAGAATCAAGCTCTGGGTGGGGCACAGCAAGTCCCCACTGCCTTGGCAGCCTTGCCCCCAGGGTAGAGGCAGGCTGACCCTGGCCTGAGATCTCCTACCTTCTGACAGTTGCCTGTGCATCCATTTAGAGGTGACTGCCTGCTGTGCCTAGCATTTCTTTCACCTTACCCTAAAATAGCTCATGCTTCAGGGGGTGCCTCCTGGTGTCTAGATCGTTACAAGGCTTGGGAAGGAAGAGAAGTAAAATACAAGACACTAGTAATTCCAAACAGGAAAAGCGTGACTGCTCATAAGTCCAGACAGAGGACTCTTGGCTCCACTCGGCCGAACCCAAGCTCATCCTGGTGACCTGACTGGCAGAGCATCATACTAGGCACCTGTCCATTTCTCATTCTAGTCACCCCAAACTCCTCCAGTTCATTGGAGAAACTGTGTTAATAGACAGTTGCAATGAGCATCTGCAACAGAAGTCAGACCTTTTGGGAAGGCCTGGAGCTCACATCTAGGTTTCCCCCACACTTGCGATCCTGAGAGATTTATTGGGATGCCACTGCCTGGCCTGCTTCCTTCTGGGTTTCATCCAGGCTCCAAAGACCATACATCCATGTGAAGGATGGCTGCACATGCTGAACTTTCTAGAAATGACCTCAGGACCTCACCTGTAGCTTGTTCTCAGGCCCTGCCGCAGTTTCATCCACTGTCTCAATGGGCTGAGATACGGAACCCTCGTGATGCAGGAGTGATAAGGGAGTGGCTAGAGACCAGAGCCCCGAGCCACAGTCTTGTCTATGAGTATGTGCCCAGGTTACTGCATGTGAGGGTTGAATTAGTGGGCAGTGAGTGTGCTCCAAATGCTGAGAAGTCCTGCAGGCTCCCTGGTCAAGGCCCCGTCTGCCCTGTCTGCCCTGCCTGTGTCTGCTCAGCTGCTTTCGCAGCTCATCTCTGATATTGCTCAGCATCCCCTTCCCTAGCTGATGTAGACAGAGGTGACTTCAGCCTAAGGAGTCCACTCCAGTCAAGACAAGAGAGCCTATGCCTACTTAGTAGGGACTCCTGGATATTATCAGCTGAAAGAGTCATCAGATTCTTCCAGGTTACCTGCCTGATTGCAGATGCATTCTGGGAGCAAGACTAGGTTCCAGCCCCTGTAGAGGGGACAGCAGGGAAGTGAACTCATTTAAACCTGTGAGGAGTCACCACTGGGTGAGATTCTCAGCCTCGTCCTGAAGAGGGTACCATTGGTACTTGTATTGACTGGTTTCATGTGTCAACTTGACGCAAGCTAGAGTCATCAGAAGGTTCGAAGCCACAGGCATCAGATCCCAAGCCTTTGCTATGTCCTAAACGGACTCTTCTCTGGGACCCAAGGGGCACATGGGTTTAATAAGGTCACCAGTACCACAGAAGAATTCCTTCACACCCCTCATCTGCCACCCTTCCAAGAACCCTGTGACACAAACCCAAGGTCATTAAATAAGTTCAGGCTCTGCTGAGGTGACATAGCAGGGCCAGGAGAGGAAACTCGCTCCGTCAATCATAGACTGTGGTGCTGGGCAATCTCATGACCCTCCCAGAACAGCAAAATAGGGATACCTATAAACGAGGGACACAAAAGTCCTGTGGAAGTCAGACTGGAAATGACCCATGCAGAGCATTGTCTGAGTTTGGGGAACCTATCAGCGAGTTACTAAATCAAAGGGTAAGGTGACCCTGAGGTCACTTCCATCATTTTCTAGACATTCATCAAACTGGAGGGGCACTCATTCATTCATCCGTCCCTCTGTCCCTGCCTGCTGTGTTTCCTCATACATGGGTGAGGGACCCATGAAGACATTCTGTCAGGGCTGCCAACAGGGTCCATGTGACATGTCTGTACTGGGGACTGGCACATGCTAGGTACTCAGTTAATATCTGCCTCTACACCACCACAAGAGAAAGCTTGGGACACCTTACCCAGCCCTGTCTCTGTTTCAGTGTTTTCATGATACTGGTCCTTGATCCACTGCAGCCAGGGGTAGCCACTTTGATGTTGGCCATGGTACACAACTCTCTATTTTGTGGTGTATGTGGGGGGGGGGCAGAGATGGATGTCAGCTGTCCTCCTCGGTCATCCACCTAGTTCTTGAGACAGGGGTCTCTCACTGATCCTGGAGCTTACTGAATGGACAAAGCCATCCAGCAAATCTCAAGGAATTGCCTGCCTCTGCCTATCCAGCGTTGGGGTTCCCAGCGTTGCGGTTCCCAGTACTGGGGTTGCAGACACATATCTTTGCTGAGCACTGGAACTCAGGCCCTCAGGACAAATGTCTTCCCAACGGACTGATTTTCTCAGCTCACACACTTCTTTTTTAACCAGACCTTTTTTTAAAAAACGTTTTTCACCAGAAAGCAAAATATATTCATTGCAGGGAATTTGGAGCGCACCAAGAAAATGAAAACAAATCACCCCAGGTTCTCTGAACCTTTTCAAGCATTTTCTTGCCTTCCTCTCCCTGTGCAGACTGCCCTGTAAGCTGGTGAGATCACCCTCAATAAACAGTGTGGTTTCCTGCTTTCTCCTGCTTAGGATATAGCAAGCCCTCGCTCCATGGTATAAATGCAGTTTTAATGGCTACCCTGTGATTTATCTAAGCAGCCTTGTCTACACTGCCCCATGTTCATGAACTTCCAAACAATGCTCTTCTAAGTCAAAGATGCACGGATATCTAATTCCTAGGCTCGACTGCTGGCGTTTGGTACCCAGCGGATGCTGACTTCTCAGGTTTGCAGATACCGGCCCCACTTTCAGCAATCCCACTACCATTTTCTGATGATCTAGGTTGGGAGGGATGTGACAGTAGTGGATCAAAAAGCCAAGGCTTTCTTAGGGAACAGTGCCTCAGGCTTGGCCCAAATCCCCAGGGAAAGATCATTGCAAACCTGTACTCTCATTTCCCCCTTTTCTGGCCTACTTTGAATAAAGCCCCAGGGCAGATGGGTTTCCCGAGCTACCAAGACTTTAAATATCTGCCTGGGGCTTCCCAAGCTGGATTCCATAAATACTTTAAATATTTCCCTTCCTGTTCTTCTGCCAAAATATGGGCATTTTGGAGGGTCAACCTAGAAAAGAGAAAAAGGCCTTCTTGGTAAGAAGAATGGGGGTTAGAATGTAAAAGCCGAGTGTCCCCAAACACTAGGGCCTCCAGGTCAGTGGCCACCATCCTGCCTCCTTCAGTGCAGGGAGGGCTGCCTCTTGTCAAGTCCCCTGAAGCCTGCCCAGCTGCCAAGAGGGCACGACATCCCCACTGTTTCCAGTGGTCCCCTAGATCCTTACTGCTAAGGTCTCTCTGCATTGGTCACTTCCAGCCAGCTTTGCCCACACGCAGATTAGCTCCGTGAACTGGCTGGAACAATGGCAGCCTTGGAAGTGTTGAGATCTTTGCCTGTGGTCAAACAATCAGCACCCGGTGGTGTGGGACTCAAACCCAGACAGGGCCCGTGCTTATGCTTATAAACCCAGCTCTGGCCTTTACCCGCTGCCCACTGGCCAGGGTTGATGTCTGTCCAACACAGTGAGTTTGCATGTGGGGCTAGTCCTCACCCCAAAGATTGTTAGCTCAAGATAACCCTGCTAATCTGTTGTGGGGTCTTTAGCCCAATTGGCCCAATGCAGGATGAGACCAAAGTTTTCACTCTCCTGTACAGTCACACTACCAGAGGGATGATGCACACTTGTAATCCCAGCACCCGGAGGCTAAGGTAAGAGGGTTGGGACTTCGAGGCCAGCCTGGGTTACAAGTAAGATTCAGCCTTTAAAAGAAGAAGAAAAATAGAACGTGGCAGACTTAGAAGTTTTCTTGAATATCCCAAGGGTATCTCCTGGGGTGTATTCTGTTTATTGAAGATTTCACAATCCATATAAGGTCAGACTATGATTTTTCTCACTGATCCTCCCAATAGCTCTGTGGGATAGAGGGAAGGAATCAGAGAGGGTAAGTATATTTCTTAAGGCAGCAAAGCTTCTCGGTAATAGGGTAGGTTTACAAGCAATATTTGTTGTTTTCGGACCTGGTCATTTTGCCTTTGTTCAGTTTCTTGGGTTTTAGAGAGAAAGCCACAGTACAGAGAAGGGAAGAGGCCATTTAAGGTCACATAGCATGTCAGCTGAGCAAGGCTAGGACTAGATCCAACTCCTCCAATTCCTTGGTCCTGCTCCATCAAAACGGAGTATGAATAGACTGGGAAAATGCCCATTGTAGCGAGAGGCTCCTTCTGTCTCTGAGAGGCAGAGCAGTTCCACTGGATCCCTACAGTGGGGCGAGCCCCACAGCACTGCTGAGACACACCAGGAAGTCCAGAACTTGGAGGAGAAGACAAGGGGTGGCAGACAGACCCCTGTGCACAGGGCTGTGGCTAACTGAGTACACCCCAGAAATGCTCACCACAGAAGTCCCAGTACCCCAGTAGGAGGGAAGCATGCAAGGGAGGTGGACAAGTAGGGTTTCAGGGACTCCTCATTATGAAGGGGACTCAGGGTACAGCTGGGTTGTCACTTGCCCATATAAAGAGCAGGGTCCCAACCACCCAGCAACTATGCAGATGTAGTCTTGGACACAATGGAGTGGTGACAGTAAAGGGGGCTCTTGCTGTCTGATGTCCTGCTGGCAATTGAACCCATGTTTTCCTGCATTCTAGGTAGCGGAGATGGCATTGAGCTACACTGAGCTATGTCTCCAGCCCTTCTTTTTACCCTTTATTTTCTGAGACAGTCTCACTAAACTGTGTAGCTTAGCTTTGAACTTAACTTTGCAGCCAACGCTTGAACTGATTATCCTTTTGCCTGAGCGGTCTAAATAGCTGGGATTATAGGCTCACACCAGACCCAGCTTCTCATTTGTTTCCCTACCTGGACCCATGCAAACTGCCAGGAATGGTCATGTGACCAGCACTGGCTGGCATGCAAGCTCCTAGTTCTCCTATTTGGCTCCATTATCTGGCCCTTTCACAGGCTAAGCCTGGTCTCAGGCTTGTTGACCAGCTAGGCATTAGCCTGGCTTACTCTATAAACCCCAACACAAGCTACCCTCCCAGTCCTGGCCCGTTTGACAATATGACATAGTTTCCTGTAGATCATCCCAAGACATCTTTTACCTCTGCTCCTTTTGGGGAAGTGGGGCTATGTCTCAGGAAGAAGCCCTGCAAACCTATCCCTATGGACAAATATTTGTTCAGTAGGAACAGAGGTGAAGGATATTCATCCACTCCCTCCTCTTCACTGCAACCCCATCCTCCCCTTCCTTCAAGCAATACATGGAACACAGCCATGTACTAAACTGGAGAGAGCTTAGCTGGGGAAAACATAGCTACCACACTCAGAACTTGGAGTGGGAACACAATTATCCTTCAAATTCAAATCGCTATAATATGGGAGCCATTGCAGAGGGCCTTGTATATAAAAGAAACATCACAGGGGGTCGGAACTAGCCCAGGTGTCACAGGAACCCTGAGATTTAAGGGGGAATGGAGGTCAGTGAGATCTCACTGTAAGGTGCCTGTAATATATGTGAAGGCAGGGACTATAGAGCAGGGGGCTGGTGTGCACAGAGGCTGGTGTGCAAAGGGGGAGGGGAGGATTACAGAGGGCCTTGAGGTCAGGCTCCATGGACCACCTGAGCCCGGGGTGGGGGGATACACTGGCTGAGATCTCCAGGTGACTCACATGGGAACCTGGTAGGGTACCTGGCACCAAACAGTAACACAGAATAAAAGCACTGCGGCTGGTCATTGGTGGCTCATGCCTTTAACTCCAGCTCTTGGGAGGCAGAGGCTGGCGGATCTCTGTGAGTTCGAGGCCAGCCTGGTTTATAGAATGAGTTCCAGGACACGCTCCAAAGCTACACAGAGAAACCCTGTCTGGGGTGGGAGGGGAAAAAGGGGAGGGAAGCATGCAAGGGAGGTGGACAAGTAGGGTTCCAGGGACTCCTCATTATGAAGGAACCCCACTCTAACCACCATAGCACCACAGAACCTATGGAGCGCATCCCTAAAAGGCCCCAACTGAAAGACTAGTGGCCACCTGGTGAGCATTCACTACCAGATAAAGAGACACAGTTATGACCAGTGGGGGTGGATTGGAGTAGTTAAGTAAGGGCTATAGCCATTGGGACCAGGAGGCTGGGGAAGCAATGATGGTCAGACAGCAGTCAGCCCAGAGACCAGAGGTGTTTCTTTTTGTGTAAGGCAGAGTGGAAGGGATAGAAGTTCCATGGGGAAGCAGCCTCTGCTCATTCTGGGGCAGGAGGGAAGAGATTAACAGCTGTAACTGGGAGTAAGAGGCTCCGGGCCCAGCCCAGCCCAGGGTGCTGCTGTTTTACCAACATCCCCTCCTTCAGCAGGCAGAAGTCTTCATGCTTGCTGTCCATTTGATTGCCTATGGCAGACTGGGCACAGGGGCATCTGGATACAGCTTTCCTATGGAGGATTAGTCTCACAAACACTGCCACATAGTTACCCTGCATTGCGAAATAAGTTACACAGAAATTGACTTTTAAAGCGTAGATCTATTTACAGTTGGGTGGAAGCAGGGTGGGGATGTCTAATTTCTACTCTCCTACATTCTGACGAAACACGCTAATTCTGCAAATGAGAGAAGGGTGATAGACTGGTAGCTGAAGCGCCAGAGTCTGGAGTCAGAGCTCTTAGCCAATTAGCTTCCAAAGTCCTGGGTCATTGCAAAGGGCAGAACACAGATGTGTTCGGGAGTAAATAACTGAGGTGCTCGCTGGACGGCTAGGAAGTAGGGGAATCTGAGCGGCCCCAAGAGTGGGCAAGGAAGGGCTGGACCAGCATTTCAGGGGTGGATATGAGGTTTCAGACCATGGCGGACATGGGGAGGTAGAAAGCCTTTAGAGCATGGTGCCTGCTTGTCAGGGAGTCCTAGACGCAAGTCCTTGCTGACTACCTGCTTTCATATCTCAGCCGGGTACCCAGTCTCTCCCCACAGCTGAGATGTGTCAGGACCTTTGGAGGTCACCTCAGAGGAAAGACCTAGCTCATGGAAGACACTAGGTCTTTCAACAGCCTGGGAAGAGGCAGGAGTGTGTGTTTGTGTGGCAGTGGGGACAGTGCTTGGGGGCTCCAGATCTCAGGTTCCTTTTCAGAAACTATACTTTTTCCTATTAGGTAACTCGAATGTAAGCAACATGCAGAAATGGATGGAGGACAAAGAGGCCACAGATGAGTGAGTGGCAGGCCATTGCTCAGTGACGATCACTATGGAAACAAGTGGCAGAGACAGATGGAGGGTCTGATGTCAGGGGTCAAGCTTTTTCACTCCTGGCTTCACATTCTTCCAGGGGAAGATGGTTTGTGTTGAGAAGATATAATTCCAGTCAGATAGCATGAGGGGTGGGTAGGGAAAAAGCGTGGCTTCATTGGCAGAGTGCCAGATAATAGCTGCTGTCTCCATTGGAGGACCTCGTGCCACAGGGCTGGCTTCTGAGGACCACAGAGGCCATCCCGCTGGCTCTCATAGACCTCTTATCCTACTGATAATTGGACGCTGTCACCATGAACGCACCACCTTCCCTCCAAGTACTGGGATGTCAACTTTGTGAGAGCTCTTACAGGATATGAAAATCGCAACCTGTTAATTCTCCAAGTAAAATTTCTAATCTCATGAAACCGTACCGATCTTATCAGACACATTTACACAAGCAAACACCGAGGTTCAGAGATGCGCCAAAGGGCGCAGGGTGAGGAAATGACGGGAGGAAACTTCTGAATTTCAGAGCACTGTCTCACTTCTTCATTAGTGCCATGGGGAGCCTGGGGAAGGAGAGGGCAAAGCTTAGCATTGCTCTGCGGAACCACGGAGAGGACAGACATCACCACCTCTGCTACATGTATTCTCACGTCCCACTTCAGGTGTGTGTGTGTATGTGTGTGTGTACATGCGTGCGTGTGCCCTAGTGTGCATGCGTATGTGTGTAGGCCAGAGGAAACCTTGGATAATATCCCTAGGTACTATACGCCATGATTTGTGTTTGAATTATTATAATTTTTATGTGTTTGGAGGCTTTGCCTGCATCTATATCTGTGAACTGTGGGGGGGGGGGATGGCTCCTATGGAGGCCAAAAGAGGATGCTATGTTTCCTGGAACTGGAGTTATAGATACGGTTGTGAGAGTTAGAGTCCCCATTTTACCGGTGAGGAAACTGAAGTTTGGGGTTCTGTCCTTGCACTCTTTCTCCTGACTCATTCTTAGAATCCCGCCGTAGAGCTGCTTTTGTGCAAGGAGGAAGGTGAGCCCAGTCCTGGCAGGATGCGTGTTAATGTCCTAATGAGGACAGTGAGTCACCCAAAGGGAGGTTTCTGTGTTGAGGTCCTTGGGTCCCCCCGGGGGCATAAATTCCATGTGAAATCTCTGCGAAGACTTGCAAAAGCTTCTAAGTGTTCCCTGCTATGGATTAACAGCTTCCATTTGGTGCCGCTGTGGTTAAGGTTGTTTTCTTTTCCTTGGGCTTCCTGTGGGGCTTCTGCTTATTCTGGGGGTGCTGCCTTGTGGAATCGGGCTTTATGGGTTAGGAAAAGGAGGAACATACACGAGAGTACTCAGCCAGGGCTCAGCGCAGTGACCAAGATAGGACAGCAGGGTCAGAGCGTGATGACAACAGTACAGCATGGACTGGAGAGTTCACACCCATCCACACGCCCGTTCACACCCATTCACACACCTGTTCACACCCATTCACATGCCTGTTCACACCAATTCACACACCTGTTCACACACCCATTCACACACCTGTTCGCACCCATTCACACACCCGTTCACACCCATTCACACACCTGTTCACACCCATTCAACCCATTCACACACCTGTTCACACCCATTCAACCCATTCACACACCTGTTCACACTCATTCACACACCCGTTCACACCCATTCACAGCTATTCAAGGAAGAAAGCCAAAGTGAGGTATGCAGCCAGGAGCTCCATTACAGATAAAAACCACCATGGTGCCCAAAGGAGAGGGGGCCAAAGCCTTAGTACTTGGCTGTTGGTGGAGCTTATAGGACAGAGGAAGCTCACTGATAGGCTGCAAAGGAAGGTGTTCATATGGGGTGTGGTCTTGGGCTAGTCCCTCTCTGAACTGCTCTTTCTTTCTGGGCTGGATAGGAACATTTCCGCCTCACCTCCTCCTAGGATTCCCATGAGGGAGGAAGTCCCAAGGATGGGATGAGCTAATAGTGATGAGAGGTTTTGTCACACAGGAAGCAAGAATGTGTCACACTGGACCCAAGGCCACTGTCATCACCTCTGTCCCTCTCCCTCCAGAGAAAACAATGATCACCTCTCCAGGAAATGGACCAGCTAGATCAGCTGGATGCCCATCCCCTCCCTCTCATAGTTTATAGTTAGCAGTCAGGGATTAGAGGAAGAGCCATCCTACTTCACTGTTTCCTGACGTTGGTGCTGAAGCTGAGCTCCATCAGGGCAGCAGGTGATGCTCGGGATTGGAAGAACAACAGCCGTGGCTATGACTTCTAAACTGATCTCTACCCTGCCTCTAGGTGGCTGGCTGGGTCCTACAAGGACATTATCTTGGGAAGTGGATTCCACACTACTTCCTGCTTTGAACCCCTGTGCTCCACAGTGCTAGCTGGAGCAAAGGGCACCTACTCAGAACTCATGGGGACAGGGAGCCTTTGGAGACAGTGTGTGACCAACCCTCTGTGGAACTGGCCAGAGATCACACAGTCATGCCTCAGAGAGTTGAAAGGGACCTTAAAGTTCACTTAGTCCTCTAGATGGAAGCCCTGTCCTGTGATGGTCACCACCCACCAGGATCACAGGCTCCAAGCTCTAAAGCCACCTAGCCTCTAGCTGCATGGCGCCATGACCCCACATAGCATCTGTGTGCAGCTGGCACCGTGTGAGGGCTAGCCCTGGCTCTAGAGAACCACAGCATTTGGGACTTGCAAGGCTCACCTGCTTCCTAGCAAGAGACCTCGGGAAGCAGAAGCCTCTTAAAACTTGTTCTGGGAGTCAGTAAGGGACTGTCAGTGTCAACCTTTAGCGATTGCACAAAGCGCCGGGGAGGAGTCAGCATGTTTGTGTAAACACAGTAAGATGTGGAGGAGGTGGTGATTTAGAACGAAGAGCTATCTTGTATATCTTCAGCCAAAAGGTCTTAATGGCAAGTCTACATTGAATGACAAGGACACAAGAGTGGCCACCCACACACTATATGTGAAGGATCGGGTAGGACTATGCAGAAACGTGGTTTTCTGAATGGTCACTGATTTATAAATAATAGTTACCGTTCCTGTTGCTATGACGAAATGCTCAGCAAAGACAACTTAAGGAAAGAAAGAAGGGCTTGCTGTGGCTCATGCTTTGAGGGTCTAGAATGCAGTTCATCATGGCGGGACAGGCATGGTGGCTTGAGGCAGGTGGTCACATTGCATGTGATGTTAGGATGCAAAGAACAATGGATGCTTGTACTTGGCTTCCTCCTTTTTGTTCTGTCTAGAACTCTGGACCATGGAAATGTGTCACCACATTCTGGGAAGTCGTCCGGTCTCGTTTAACTCAATCTAGATGATCCTTTCACAAACGAGGCCAGGAGTTGGCCTCCTAGCAACTGAAATCCTATCAAATTGACAATCAATATCTACAGCCACACTGGCACTTGAATTGAGTAGATTGTTCATACGCCGTTAAATGCTGCTCTTTAAAAATGCTCCCAACCGTTACAAACATCCTTCTGAGAGCCATTAAAATGGCTCAGGGGTAAAGGTGCTTTGCTGCCAAGCCCGATGACCTGAGTTTGATTCTCCAGGGCCTGTTGAATTAAGAGCGAGCAGGGCTGAGTCCCCAGCACCCGGCCGCCTGTATGGCTAGCTTAGCTTATGACCCGAAATAATTACACGGAAACTGTATTCTTTTAAAACCTGCCTGGCCCCATTAGTTCCAGCCTCTTATTGGCTAGCTCTTACATATTGATCTAACCCATTTCTATTATTCTATGCAGTCCACAAGCTGGCTTACCAGGAATGATCTTAACCTGCATCTGTCTGCAGTGGGACAATCATAGCGACTCTCTGACTCAGCTTCTTTTTCCCAGCATCCTGTTCTGTTTTCTCCGCCTAACTAAGGGTTGGCCTATCAAGGGGCCTAGGCAGTTTCTTTATTAATAAGAAATCATTCCCACATCATTTCCCCTTTTTCTGTTTAAAGGAAAGAACTGACTTGCCTAGACCTACATATGTTCCATGGCATGTGTGTATGTGTGTCTGTGTACTTACACATTAAATAAACAAGTGTAATTTAAACAGCGCCCTGAACTAGGTACACACAAACAAGAAGTGGGGAAAAAATTGGATATCCCACATCCCAAACTATGAGCAAGTTTTCTTCGCATAGGAGGACCCCCTAATGGGAATGAAGATACTGGGTGGTGAAAATATCAGCATGGCAAGCACCCCTGGTACCCTCCTGGATAGTGGGTCTTTCTCTAGGAGACAGTTGGCATAATTAGTATTCTGTATGCTGAATAACTGGAGTATCAGCTCTCACCTGGGGCCAGGCCATGGCCTGTCTAACTGGTACCTTCAGAGCCTGGCACAATAAACCACCTTGCTTTTGAGAATTTCTAGGTTCTATTTGCAAAGAATTAAATTCATACTAATAAAGTAAATATATTTTATATGTTGCCTTGAGAATCTATGATTTCTTATTTTATTCCAAGAAAGCGTGGAATTAAAGAAAAATGTTTTAAAAAATATGCCCGAGATTACTGTCATAGATCACATCCTTCCTTGGAGTCCACAGGCCTGTGACCCAGCCTGACCAGATAGATGATCAAAGTTCTTGGAATGCATGAGTCTCAGTTCCCACACTTGTGATTGAGGGAAGGCATGTCTTACAACAATGCTGGCTGGCTGTCATGTGATTTGGAAGAGTAAGCCATTTAAAGCCCTGAGCAGCACAAGGCATGGCACACAGAAGGCCTTCCTGGGGGTTTAGTGATCATCTTACTATTCTCCATTTGCTTTTCTCAGCCTTCCAGACGAGGCAGCAATCATGTTTCAGACTTCTAGGTGCTTCTGTGCTGTGTTTCTTTTCCTGTGGAGATGCACAGAAATGTCTCCACAGTCCAAAGAAATTATTCTACCAGAGCCCAGCTTAAAGCTCCCAATGGGCTTAGCCTGGTCACTTACAGTAACTTAGAAGACGAGGGCAGCAACATCACTGGAAAAGCCCACTTCAGCATGAGTGACCACTCACACCACCTGGATCCTTTGCCCAACCTGCAGGCAGCTCCACTGAAGAGTCTGCCCTCATCCTCAGCAATTACTTCATTCTTATATGACCTTGGGAAATCATGAGCTTCCTGGGTCTTCAAAGAGGCTTGTGAATTTTATGGACCTCTTGAGCTTCTCTCTGTCTGCTTCCATGTAGGAGAAACAGGTCCAACACCTAGCTCATTCTTCCAGCAAAAACAGGCCTACAGAAGGACCAAACCCTACCACCACCACACATATAAAGAAACAGTGTCAGAATGAAATGCAACTCTATAATGAATGCAGATCATGCTCACCCGGCAATATCGAGACAAAGTCTATTCTGCTGCCTGTCACTTGAAAAGTAATAAAGCAATAACAAAGTGATATATATATATATATATCACATATAAACACACATATATATCATATAAAATGCATGCCAACAATGAATGCTCCTCTTGAATACTAAGGAAAGATGGGATTGGTAGCTGGGGTAACAAGGTGTGGGGACATGGGACCTCTAACAATAATGCAAGTTAGGTCTTTTGATGTCAACTCAGCCATAATTCCTCACCCTAATTGCTTTGGCCATATCCAGGCTGAAGTCCAGAGAGGGGCAGGGACTGACCTCAGCACCCTCAATGATTAGAGGCAAAGACCTGGTGAGCCCCTGGCTCCTTCTTGTGGATTCAGTGCTTTCTGGCGTGTCTTCACTGGGAGGGGCGCAGGCAGAGTGGACCTGAAAGAGACCCAGTCCCCTTCCACCATCTGCTGCATTTTCATTCACTCCTTTCTCAGGAAGAAAAGAGTTCTGAGCTGCTGGCACCCATTCACCGGCAGCCCGGCAATTACATCTCTTATTATAAAACTGTCAGTTAACAAATTGATCTTTGGCGTATGATTTAGGTCCCCACGTATCCAGACCTCATCTATTCCTTGGCAGACTACGCACTTAGAGTCAGAAAATCCTGACTGTGAATCCTGCCCCTGTCACTTCTTAGTCAAGTGACACGGGTTCTTATAACTCTCAGGGCATCCGTTTTCCCTGTTGTAAAACAGGAATAACTATGACAGCTATCTGGTAAGACTATTAACGCAATAACAGGGCTCTGGAGTGCATGTCATGAATTAGGAGCCAGGATGGGTGGTTTCCATGGGTGAACTCCCACTGTCTTCACAGCAAGCCTGGGACATGGCACCTGTTACTAATCCCATTGTGTAGATGAAGAAACCGAGGCTCTTGGAGAATGATCTCTTGCTTACGGTCACATACCGTGCGTGGTGGTAAGGATGAGAAATGTCTCCCATAGCTCCATGGATCTGAAGACTTGGTCTCTGGTTGGTGGTGATGTTTGGAGGGTTAAGGAATCTTTAGGAGGCAGAGCCTTTCTGGAAGAAGCATGTCAGGGTGAGAGGGCTTCAAGAGTTTATAGTCTTACCTCGCTCTCTTTGCTTCCTGCATGTGGGGAGAGATGCGCTTTCTTAACTTTCTGCTCTGGACACCGGGCCCTGCCTTCCCTGCCATTATCAGCTCTCTCTTTGGAACCCAAAGCCAAAGCAAACACTTCCTTCTGTGGGTTGGTCTTGATCTTGTCATTTTATTACATCAACATGACAATACTAATACACCACATAAGAGGTTGTACTGAGAGGTGCCAGGCCAGACATCCCTGACTCCAGAGTGGACAGATCTGGAGCCACGCCTTTTGGGGCTATGAGCTTAAGGCCCCTCACTCTCTCCTGATGCATGGCCAGTTTCTTCAGCCTACAGGGGAAAACAGGGCCGTCCTTAGGGGTTGTCAGTAAGCTCGTGAGCCTGTCCAGTGCTCCTTCTTCCCTGCTGTCCCCTGGGAAAAATGCCTGTTGTACCCAGTATTTCTAGGTGTTATCCCAGGGAAGGGGTGCACTGGGTACCAGGTGTGACCAATTTGCAGGAATCCATCCAAATGCCTCTGTGTGACAAAGGCACTTTGTGTGTTTGTGTCACATTTTAATGTAACAAGCTTTAGCAAGAAAGACACGTGTCTTCAAAGTGTCTTTGGGTGGAGGGAGAGGAATAGTAAAAACTATAGGACACACACACACACATACACATACACACCCCCCCACACACACACACAGAGATAGAGACAGAGACAGACAGAGAGAGACAGAGAACCAGTACAGCTGATAATGAACAATGGAGAGAAGACAGGTATTTGCTATATTCTCCCTCCAAAGTTTACATACTCTCCAATTTTATCAAATCAAAAACTTGTGCCAGTGAGTTCTGTGGTGAAGATGTGATTCCCGGAACCGTGGCAGTCACACCTCTCATGTGTTGAGTTCTATGACTTGATCCTCCCCTTTCCCATCTCTGCAATGGGAATAATAACAGGACACACTTCTTAAAGCTGCTGTGAAGATAAAAAGAATGAGTTTGTGCTCATCACTGTCATCTGATTGCTCAGGTTGTACACAGCAGAAAACAGGAGCCAACCATGGATGGTATCTGGGTCCCTCAGGGCATCATCCGGCCACTGAACTGACTAGTCCCCCCAAAATAATATCTTTAGACTTTCAGCTACGGGAAATGATGAACTTAACTCCCTCATCAGCCATTCAAGTTTAGGGCTTTTATTATTTATAACATTATAGTTCATGTTCTAAGGAAACAAACTGAAATTCAATAGACCTATACTCACAGCGGGAAAAATAGAAGAATAAAGGCAGAGTTTAAAAATGGTGTATATGCAAAGCAGAATATCAAATAGCCAGAAAGTCAGAAAATTATTTTATGATATAAGAAATAATCTTAATGTAATTATGGTACATGAAACCTGTAATATATAAACTTGAAATGCTAGAAGAAAACACCACCAATAATACATATGTGTACATATATTTACATATATACATATAATACATACATGCAAACACACACATGTTAAAGTGCAAGGGTAGACCCCAGGGCTTTGTGAACACTAGGGAAGTGATATACCACTGAATTACATCCCAGCCCTTCCTTAAATATTAATATTGGTCTATATGTGGTTGTTTTATTAAGTGCTTTAGTTTCTCCTTACTTGACATGCCTATCATTATTTTTCTATCCTCTTCATCTTCTCTTTCATCTTCCTTTTCTTCCTTTCTTCCCTATTCCTCTCTTTCTTCCAGTGGAGTCTTACTATATATATCCCAGCCTGGCTTTAAATGTCAGATCTTCATATATTAGCCTCCTGAGTGCTAGAATTACAGGCATGCACCACCACACCTGGATTAAATAGTGCATTTCTAAACTATAAAATGCATATAAACATTAGAAACAGAACGATGAGATCATCTTCACAGGATGCACCAAAACCTTGAAAGCATGATAGCACACTGAGTTGTGAGGTGTGGGCAATCCTTTCCTTGTCTTTGTGTCTGCACAGACACTGCAATCTCCTTATTATAAACACACACTGCTTCATTGCCAGAAGCTCACCATGCAACTCGCCAAAATACCAAGGCGGGATTTCTAAGCTCAGTCTCACCACCTTCAGATTCTGCCAGGTCCTTCCCTTTAATAAGCTCAATAGATTTTCATTGTGTGTTTAACATATACTTAATACAATGCAGTAACAATATTTATAACCAGCTTTCCCTAGATGCCATGATCATCAGTCCGTGCGCATTATCAGTAATCCTATCAATACTCCAGAAAGCCTTGAGGGAGTTGATTCAAATCTGTCTGAGGCTACAGCTCTCAGGTGATAGACTTGACACTCAAATCCTGGTCTACTGTATCTACTTGGCTGTGGGCTTCTTCCATCTACAGTAAAAGAAACATAAATCAATGTAATCTCTAAGCCTGGCTTTAAAGACCAGAAGCCACAAGGAAGCTCAGAGGATCATTTCTGGAGATGGTGGAGTTGCCTGTATTGACTGAGGTAAGTTGATGGATTAGAAGGAAGGAGCAGACATGGAAATTGAGTTTTCGGGTGATGGGAGGCCTGAGAGGCTGAACTTTGGGGTTTAAAGGTATTTCTCTGGGCAAGTGGGAGTCAGGGAGCATTCTTCAGTTGCCGTGGAGTGAGAGGGCTTGAACTCTATTGCTCTGAAGGGGACACTTAGGCAGGGACCTGAGGGTGAGGTAGAGAAAGAATGTGCCATATCCACTCACCACAAGCTCACATGTTTATTAACGCTTGGTCCCCAACAGGTGGCACCATTGGGGAGGTTGGATCTAGGGCCTGCAGGTGACCAAGGGCCACAGAGGCATGCCTTCACGGTCCTGAGGTCCAAGGCCCTGCATCTTGACCTGCTGAGATGTGACTCAGCAGTCTCGTGCTCCTGCAGCCACAGAAGCCACCTGGTTCCCTTGTCCTTCACCATTATGTACTGTATCCATCAGTGAGTCCTTCTCACCTTGAGTTTGCCCTGTTCAGGCATTCAATCCATTGTAGCAAAGAGAGAAACTAACTAACGCAGAGGCTAAAAGGCTGCCTTGCCCTGCAAGAATCACTTAGGTAAGTCTGATCATAAACATCTCTAGGGAACACAACAGAGAACTGGACGAACTGTCTAAAGCAATAATCAAACAAGAGTGGAGGCAGTCGTAAACCAAGTGTATATAACTCCATGACCCACCCGCTTCTGTGGAGGTGAGATTCAGCCATGGGCCATTAACACAGGTCAGGGGTGTCCTAGAATCTGAAGTCCACAGGCAGGTACCTATGTCCTCACCTCAACCTTTACCATGGAGTGAGTGGTATGCCATAGTGATGGTGTCAGGAGCGATCTTCCCCATTTTTGCACTGTGCTCCAAGGCCGCTGGTATACCTGAAGCTGGGAGCACTCTTCAGTCTCTCCTGGGGGCATCCTAGGAGGCTCACCTTGATGCCGTGAGCATCAAGCAAGGAGCGGAAATGTCTCCGTTTGAGCACTAAGATGAGACAAGACTGTGTCTAACACCCACACCATGCCAGCAAAGCTGTAAATGTGTCTCAAAATTAGGCGTGGGAATGAGCTTTGCCAGCCCTGGCTGATGGTCCCCAAAGACAAGAGCAGCCTCCTACCCATGGCTTCTCCACCTCCCCTTTTTACCTTGAAGCTGGGAGTGTTTTGTCTGAGGCTATTTGAGGCATCTTATGCAACAGAGGCTGACGCTTTGCTTTCTTTCATATTGTTTTCATGTTGTCAGGGAAGCTTCCCTGACACGGCCTGGTGTGTGCTCTGTTGCTTAGAAGGAACAGTCAAGGGCTCCAAGGGGATCCATACTTTATGAAGATACTTACAGCTTGAACTAGAGCAAGGCTTTCTTGTGTGGGGAAGCATTTGCTAAGTTCTAGCTAATACCCTTGGATCTACCAGACAAGGGGTACCAGTGTAACATTCTCCTGAGCACTGTAATAACAGAGAAGGAGGTCCAGACATACTGTCCCACTGGACAGATTAGGTAATGAAGATAGAGAAGTTGGCAGCCTCAACAGTCATGGCATAACTAGCCATAGTTGTGATCTACTGCCTCTAACACCAAGATCTTTCCATAAATACCCTCAAACTGGCCCTTCTCCAGGCCTTGAGGCAGAGGGTATAGCTCATGACTGCCTGTTACAGCGTAGCATCTTTGGGATTCAAGCCCACACTCTCTGTGTGCCTGTCTCACTAAGGCTGGGAATACAAGCTCACTTAGCTAGCCAGTCCCAGTTACGTTCTGCCAATAGGAGACACTGGACTCCTGCAAGGCTGGAGGTAAGAGGGCTTTTGGCTTCCTTCCATGACTTACTCTTGCTTCTGTTCCTGCATTTCTGCAGAGGTGGTTCCTTTCCCAATCCTGCAGCTGAAGTTGGTGTGTGGTCCTTGCAACAGTTGCAGAACCAGCTACATAATTCCCCCAAGATACAGTGTGTCCACTGTCCTCTCTCTTCCTGGTCTCAGTGCAGCCCCACAGGGTCCCTAAAGAGGCTCAGAGATACTGATCCAGGCCCTGCATCGTCACCCTTCATTTTCTGCATTTTCTTCCTGTCCACAATTCTCCATCTTCTCTCAGCCCAAGTGGGTTGTGATGCTCCCCTCAACAGCTGCCTCGCTAATATCGTGATTTGTTACAGTGTCTGCCAGGCACCTAACTGACAAATATATCTCTACCTAAAATTTCTTATATTGAATTCTCTCTGTTCAGATGACAGGTGTAGGTTCTGTCCCTTGAGTGCTCACTGGCTACAGCTGGGGCCTTTCATTAGGCTGTTAGGAAAGCCAGGCCACCAAACAAGAAGGAAACAATCATAGAGTGGCCGGCACATAGTGGGGCCACAAGAAATAGATATTAGATGGAGAATAAGATGAGTGTCTAAAGGAGAGGCTTGGTGTTGAAGGATTGCTGCGGCAAGAGTCACCGAGAGAGGCGGGGTTAGCAAACAGCCCTTGAAAAGATGTCTCCAGAGGATGAAAGTGGAAAGCAGAGAAAGTGCTATATTTTGGAGACCGTCATCAGAAAGGACAGAGTTCTCTTATTGTTACCTACAAGCACTGAGATTCTCCAATACAGATATCACCATGGACCTTAACCTGATCATCTTGGCCAACGCCTCAGCCAACATCTCTCCACCCTGTGGCTTATAAAAGGAAGATGCCTTGGGATCATCACCTACCTCTGGAGAGAGGCACATTCCTGTAACCACCTAACTATGGACATGGACACTGTTGCCCTGACTGTTCACCTGGGTCTCACAACCAGAATAACAGGGACTTATCCTCTCTGCCAACCCTAATGAGAAAGTTTGAGTATCTAGAATGTAATAGAACTACTTTGGAGATCTAGAACTTACTTGGGGTCTAGAGTAACCTCTAGGAGAGGACTCTTCATACAGCCTCCACCACATCCCTGCTATCTTATATACCCACAGCTCTGGATGCTAAGACAGACTTTTTTGTGTGTGTATGTATGGGCTCCTCTGCATGCAGCTGTAGATATGTGTTCTGGTTCCCTTGTACATGTGTGTACTTGTGTGTGGAGGCCAGAGGACTATGTCAGATGTTCAATCTTCGGACACTTTCCACCTTTATTTCTCCTGAGACAATGTATATGTCTCTCACCCACGTTTGCTGGCTGACCAGTGAGCCTCCTCGGGTATCTTTCTTTGTCTATCTCCCCAGAACTGGGACTCAATGCACTACCAAACCTGGCTTTCTCTGTGTGTATCTTTCTGTCTGTCTGTCTATCTGTCTGTCTGCATTGGATACTGAACTCAGGTCCTTTCTGATTAAGCTTCCTCACTAGTCCTAAGACTGTCTTCTTTGATCCATGTGCATTCTTGGTCAAGCAACTTCAAGCACAAAAGCATAAAGGGAGAGGTAAGCAAAAATGCTTTCTGAGATCCCTGTGGTGTGGACCTGGCCTGGCTGCAAGGGGAGATCTCATGAGTATTCCTGTAGTGAGTACCTGTTGTTCTTGGATCTCTAGCACCCGTCCCTCAGCTTTCCCATGACAATATCTAATCTCCCTGTTAGACAGCTGCCACTCTTCTACCTTTGGTCCATGGTCTCTCCTTGGACTGGCTCCACCAAGATGCGTGGATGGATGTGTGATCCACATATCCTTCAGAACATGGAGCCTCTGGCCTCAGAGTTTGCTCAGGAAGTCACCTCCGTAGATACTGGCTTAGTTCATGTCTACCCTAAGGTTTTTGTGGAATTGCTGAGGAGGGGCACACTCTGTCTTCTACAGAAAGGACAGCGGTATATATTCATCTGAAACCCTGCCAGGAGCAGAGCAGGAAGGAATGGGATTAGGGAGAAGCAGAAGTGGGTTCAGCTTTAAGTCTAGTACAATCTGAGCAGTGCACTTCATTTGGGTTCCCTGTTAGGGAAACTGAGAGCCTTTATGCAGATGAATGAGCTACATCCTACATACCCCCTGAGGGCTAACCCTGGACCACCAGACCAGGACTTGAGTGGCAACCCTGTTAAAGCATCCTGTGAGTTTCAGGACAAACCCATCTCTTTGGCTAACTTCCAGAGTCTTTGGTGAGGTCTCTGCTAATCTCTGGCTGATAGTACAGCACTCCCCGCCTCAAATATGTTTTCACCATGTTGGTTTCTGGGGTGTGTCACTACCCTCTACCTCAGGCTCCCTATTGTTCTCTTTCTTGAACACACTTCTTCTGCCTCTGGGGCTGTGAGCAGAGGTCGTAGCATGCATCAGGGAAGCTCTGCTGGGGGTGACACCAGAACAGCTTTAAGGGACATAACAGGTGATCAGATAGCAAGGAATGAAGAGTCACATGGAAGAACAATGGGGAGGGGGGGGGTCTGGGCAGGGAAGCTGGTTCAGCATGTTCTTATAAATTTACTGCCTCATAAGCTACACAGCATTACAGGGTCTGTGGGATGTGGGTGGTCTCCTCGGCTATCATGTTCAGGCAGCAATAAAATGTTCATGTCAGCTTGTCCCCTAGGCTGCACAGCATAGCCCCACCTGCCTCCAATCAACAGGATGCTCTTTAAATATGTAGGAGACCTGCCCTGCCACTGCCAGCACTGCCTGGTTTGCTTCAAGCATATGAAAAATTCCCTTAATATTCATGCTCTTCTCCAAAGTAGCACCGACGGGGGCTGAGGACATGGGAATCATTCGTGTGTGTGTGTGTGTGTGTGTGTGTGTGTGTGTGTGTGTGTGTGTGTGTGTGTGTGTGTGTGTGTGTGTGTTTAAAAAGAACAACAACAAAGACAGCTGATGTCACATCTTTCTTCCCAAACGAGAACTCTCTTGGGGCTAATCTTAAACCCCTCCTATGGGAAGCCTTCAAGGGTGAGCTCTCCCCTCCACTGTTAGCTCCTTTCTATATTCCTCCTTGTCCCATCGCCCTGTTGAGGGCTCAGCTACCGCACTATTCCCTGACTGCATCCTGCCCTAGCACCTTTTCGGGATCCCTGCAGAGTCTGTAATGAAAGCTATTGTTTGAGACTCGGAAGATGACTAGTTAAGCATGTAGAGCACGTGCTGTACACGCACGGCCACCGGCGCTTGGGCAGGACACCCACCATTGTCCTCTGGTCACTGTGACTGTATATGGGCACAGGCATGCACACCCTCCCCACACATGCAGACAGACAGACACACACACACAGTTTTACAGACCTGAGTGCTGAGCCCTGGAGAGCTACCCAGGGTGACACAACTGAGAAGGGCTGTGTTGGGGTTCGAGTCCTAATGCATACCAAGCTTCAGCCCCTAACATGGTTGCTTCCTGCCCACTCTATGGGTCAATGTGTCCCTGTTTTGTTTCTGTCCCAGTGATCCCTGAATTCCATTGCCGTCCCTGGGTTTACTGGGGTTCGCCTCTTGTCTCCTGTTCAGTAGTTGTAAAGCAATGCACCATGGTGTCCAGCCTTGGATCTGTCTCATGTTGGTGCAGCGTAGATGCTGACAGTCTGAGGCAATAAGAAGATGCCAGCACTAAAGGAGGCACCTGTTCTTGTTCCTTCATTATTCGGACAGAAAAACTGAAGCCCAGAGAGGGAGAAAGGCTCAAACACACACTGTATGTCAAACACAGGACGCAGGCTCACCCTGCCATTGTGCTGGATAGCTAATTCCGCCAGAGCTATGCTGGCTGTGGTGAAATGCAGGCTATGTATTGTATAGAACATGCTATACTATTTGTGTCCACATGCAGGTGAGTATGCACACACACGCGCTCACCATTGTGTCCATGAGTGGAGGGCAGAGATCCAGACCCTGGGTCTTCCTCTGTCACCCTCGAATGAATGCTTTGAAGCAGGGTCCCTCATTGAAATTGGAGCTCACGGATTAGCTAGCAAGATCCCAGTCTCTCCCCCACCTCTGCTTCCCCACCCCCACTTAGGGCTGGGATTACAGACACATGTTGCAGTATCCTTTTATGTGGGTACTGGGGATTTGAACTCATGTCCTCATGCTTGTGTAGCAAGCACTTTATCTGCTGAGTCATCTCTCTAGCTCAGAGTGTTACCTTGTATCACTGCCATGGTCATTGCCATCATCTGATGTTTCCTGGATGAGAGAGCTAGGCTGGTGCTTGCCTTTCACGGGGAGATAGGAATGTGTTCTCTGGCTCCTGGGATCAGTTAGGAGGGCTGCAGGTAGCAAACCAAGTCCGGAAGAATAAGTAAGATATTATTGCATTTGTGGCTGAGTTGTCCAACTCAGTAACCTTCTAAATGGAAAGATCATGAAATTTGGCTTCAGGAACTCTGGGTCTGAGACCCCCTCTCACCCACAACAGCTAGGAAATCCAGATGCTTTTCCTTGTGAGTTTGAGCCTATTTGCTTACAAGGTAGAAGCTCATGAACCAAGCATCTAGTAGCACGCAGTCCTCACTCCCCATTGCTGTGCCCATGGCAGCCATGACTTATCAGTTACAGAACTGTTCAGGTGCTCAAGACAGGGCTTGGAAGGCTGGCGTGAGCCAATGTGTCAGATGAGACTGTTTCACTGATTTGGAGTAGATACTTCTATAATCAAACTCTGTTCTGGCCTGGCTCCAGAGTGGATTACAAACACACACACAGGAGCTTGATAAGGCTGACAGAGCAAGGATTGTCCATCAAGTTCAGGACTTAGGGGTGTGGTAAAGCTAGGCCTAGATCCCTCTGAACCTGGCAAGAACATTGTAGAGTTTATTTTTTTTTTATTATTTTTATTAACTAATTGGTTTGTGTGTGTGTGTTCCAGCCAAGACATGAAGGACATTCAACAGCTTTCAAACTTTCTGCTACCATGGTCCTAGGAACAAAACCCAGGCCACAAGGCTTGGTGCTAAGTGCCTCTATCCACAGAACCACCTCACCAGCTCTACTGAAGAATCTTATATGGTCCCCAGGCACTCAGAGCATCTACTCCGGGGAACTGATGACATGATCTGGTGAGGAAAGGGACCAGCACTTCACTCCCCATTTCACACCCAAAGGGGCCAAGTGGGACCCTCCTCCCCTGGGCCGTGTTGCAAACCCAGAAGTGGGAGCACATCTGGTTCTTTCCTTCCACATTCACCACATCTGGAACCCCTTTCTTCTGGATTGTATCTGTCAACATCGCCCCCTCTCACTGGCACACAGGCACAACTTCCAGATGGTACCTGTTGATAGTGGCTGTGATTAGGATCTCACCCCAATCAAGGAATGGCAGGATAGCACAGAGAGGACAGATGCTAGGGGCAAGTCAGGGCATTCCAGGTGTGGCCTCTGGTGAAGTCCTCTGCATGTGGCCATGGTGTCCCTTCTGCTGGGACCTCCTGGTACCTCCTGCTTACGGTTTCTAAGATATAGATAGATGTTCTGAATCCCTAGTTGGAGACAGAAAGGGATGGAGGAATCCACCCTACACTGGTGGTGGTTGAAGGTTGAGGGTTTGGGGGGCTTCCAGGAGATCCCTAATTCCACTCCCCCATGCCATACCAGTTCATCTGGTTACTGGCGCTCTATAGAGAGAAGAAAGGGAATGGACTCTCAAAGGCAGCCAACCATGGAAGAGGTACCACACTGAGTCTGTGCAGCTCCCAGGAAAGTCCTCACAGGCCACTTTCAGGACCAGAGGATGTAGGTTCAGCAACTTTCCTCAGACCACACAGAAGCAAATGGCAGAGCTGTAACTTCTACTGAGTACACCTGGCTCTAGAAAGTGTGCCCTTTGGGTGTATTTGACGTTTGCCCATCGTATGGAACACAGAAATGAGTGGCATCATGCCGCCCCTGCCTTATCCAGCTATCAGCGTTCCAATCCCAAATAACCAAAGGATGGGTGTGCTCCAAGTATCACCGACGACAGCAGACAGTGCAAGGAAGTGACATATGCTGGGCACACCCCAACCTTCTACACATCTGCAATGGCAACCAATAAGAAGAAGAAGAATGGACATTTAGTGGTGACATAGGCTCTGTCTTGGAGACAGAGAGGCTGAGGAACTTATCTGATGTTGTACAGCTGGAATTTATCCTTAAGGAGGCTGGATTCAGTGTTCATGGTCCTGACTGCCTCCTTGAACCTTTCCTCCTGCTGCCTGGAGCCCTAGGGGATTTTGGGACAGCACTGGTGCCTCCTAATGTGGGAAGTGACTAACCTGGGAGACATGGGGAGCAGAGCTCGGTTCCGCTCCTCTCTCAGCTCAAGCCACTTGCTGTCTCCTTGTCTCGTACAATGCAAGGGACATGCCAGGCCGACAATACCCTCCCTGCATAGCGTAGGCAGAAGGCAGGGAGTAGAACACCTGCAAGCCGCCACTGTTTAAGCTGCCATCTTGTCATGAGAGACAGTTATCCACAGTGAAAAGTTCAGTCAATCAGGAGGCTCTTCCGGCTCAGTTCTTAGCATCCTGGCTCGGTTCTTAGCATCCCTGTGCAGATGGTGCTGTAAAGAGGGAGACTGCAGAGGAACCAAGCTTTTGTTGCATGCTCTTCCAGCCTGCTTGTCCCTTCTTCCTGACATGTTGCTTGTCCCTCCTTTAGCTAAAGGATGAGGCGACTATGAACCAAGGATCCTTGTGGCCTGGGGCTACAATTCAATCACACTGTTTTGTAGCTGTGTGACCTTGGGTAAATTACCTAACCTTTCTGGGCATCCCAACTATTAACTGGGACCACCAATATTCCATGTAGAATTCTAAAAGGATCTGTAGAGGTAAAGTAACTTTTAAGCTATCAAACATTTACTCTGGCAAGGAACACCTGAATGAGCCTGAAACTTAGCAACACTGTAAAACTACACACACACACACACACACACACACACACACACACACATCCAAGGATTGGGAGTTGAAATGAGAAGGGGAATCCTGATGTTGCACACTGCCTACTACAGTTTGTGAAGAGAAGTCACTTCTATGTGGCTTCCAGTTCATTTTGCCATATACTCCATGAGCTGGGGAATATAGCACCCATTGCACAGATGACAAGACTGAGAGTCGGGAAGACTCAGGGGCTTCTGCAGAAACAACAGCGTGTCCTGTTTGTCTCTCTCCCCAGATGAGCTCACAGCTCTTAAGTTTTGTGAGTTAACTTTGCACAGGGTTGGTTTGTGGCTGCTTAGTCACCAGCACATCTGGAAACACGCTCTGTGCTGGCCTTTGCATCTCTACTGGAACATTAGCCATCATCCCACAAGTTCCCCTGAATCCCACCCTCTCAAGTCTTATCATCTGGGCTGTGCCCCTCCATTTCTAAGGGCGGGCCCCACAGTGCTCTTCATGGACCTGTCAACAGGGATGATGTGGCCAGAAATAGTTCTCCCATTGTCCCCTCCCCACACCCTGTTTTTATGAGTCACAGCCCTCTCCTAATCACCCGTTGTGACGTCTGGGGTGTCCCCTTATTGCTTTCTGTCCTGTCTCTGGTCACCCACATCTAGGCAACTCCCCAAGTTGTTTGCCCGTCCCACCCCCCACGCAGAGTGCTGCTTATAACTGTGGATCCACTTGGAGGACTGCCCAAGAGTCTGCCATCCTCCCCCTCTTAGCTCATGGAGTCTCCTCAGCCCACGGCTGGAAACCCTGCACCACTCAGGCTTTATCTAGCTGTTCCCCCTCAAAGATGTCTCAGCAGAGTGGGTATCTCACGGCTCCCTCCGTGTGACTCACTCTTAATTAGTAGACGTAGAAGAAAGAAACTACCAGGGTCGAAAGCTCAGTGCAGGCGTTGTCCCCGAATCCTTTCCCACAAGGATGATAGAGAGGGTGTGTAAAAGCTGTGTAATTGCCCAGAGCCCTGCACTCAGAAGCTCACAAGCCTGGTTCAGTGTGTTCTGACCTGGCTGAAATCATAATGACTTCTGAACCAGGAGCCCACGCTTTATGTTTGCCCTACCGATGACAGGAACAGATGTATTGCCTATTCGTTTTAATTATTAATGAAATTTAGAGGCATGGAAGTTGAACCCAGGGCCTCACACATAATAGGCAAATGCTCTCCTGTTGAGATATACATAGATACAGATGTCTAGGTCTCTTTTCACTTTTGATTTTGGGGTAGGATCTCACTAAATCACCTAAGCTAGCCTTGAACTCGCTGTAAACAGACAATCCTCCTGCCTCAGTTTGCTGGGATCCCAAGCCTGTGCCCACCAGGCTCAGCTTCCAATGTTTTATTAATATTATCTTCATTTTGCTGTTGTAGAAACTAAGGCTTTGCAGTTAATAGGCCCAGGACTCTTACCATTAGCTATGCTATCCCGTGGGCCCACTGTGCGTCAGATGCATAATAGGTGCTTGATTTGTGCTACCTATCAAAGCTCCCCCTTTGTCATCAGATTCTCCATTCTGAAGTGGGCGGCACTTCCTGTCCTTGAGGTCAACTGACTTTGTCTTTGTTGAAAGTCTGACCCACAACAGCCCAGTGACTGTCCCTTCCCCATCACCATCCAGAAGGAAAATGATGTCCTTCTCTTGCCCCCATGTCTGTCCCAACAGGGTCCTGCTGGTGACCTCTGTCCACTGCTCACAATTTGTAGTTTCCCCATCCTGGCTCTGTGAGAGCTGTGGGAGCTCAGAGCAGATTGCAGGTGTGATTAAATCGTCCTCCTAAAGCAAAGTGCAGCAGACTGGAGCAGGGCACCAGGATGGATGTTCTGTATGTGCTGAGGGGTGTGTGTGTGTGTGTGTGTGTGTGTGTGTGTGTGTGTGTGTGTGTGTGAACACATGCACATGTCTGTGCACACATGTACGTATTCATTGAGGCCAGGGATCAACCTCATATGCCCTTCCCCAGGCACCATTCACTTCGGGTTTTTTGTTTGTTTGTTTCATAGGTTAGAGCTTGCTAAGCAGGCTGGTCAGTGAGCATCAAAAACCTTCCTGTCTCACCTTCCCCAGGGCTCAAATTACAAGCCTGTACCACCATGCTTAGCTTTTTGTGTAGGTGCTGAGGATCAAACTCCTTTGTGACTGAGCCATCTCCCTAGCCTAGGATGCACGTTTTTAATAGCCCAGCTCTGTACTTAGTCTAATCTCCAACCCTTCCAGCGAGCTGCTGAAGATGAGGCAGACTCGTCAGCTAGGTGGCTTTGCACGTCTGGTCCAGAAAGTGCCCATCTGCCTGCACATGGCTCTGCTCCTTCCGTGCCTTACAGGGACTCACCATATGGCAAGACAAGAAACTCCAGCCATAAAACAAGCAATAAAACCCACAGCACAACCTGCCTGGATGAAATTTGGCAAGAGAACTCAGGCAAGGTAGCTAATCCAACTGTGGGGAACCAGCTTGCCCCCATGGGTAATCAAGCTCTTTCTTGGGCTAAGGGAAGCATGGCCAGCCTCAGTTGGAAGCAGGGGAGGTTGGGGTAAGCTTTTAAATACACAGATGCCAAGGTCCCCCTACTAAAGATAGTATCTCATTCTAGAGCATAGCTCACACACCTGTGTTTATAGAAAGTTCCAGGATGATGCTGAGTGCAGTCACTTGAGAAACAATTTGTGGATCTAAGGAACACAAAAATGTGGCTGACAGTTTCGGCTTTAGAAATTTTAAGTTTGGAGGCACTTCAGACTAGTGTATGTGTGTCTTAGAGCCTCCGTTTCCCTATTGAAAACAAGTACTGAATCCTCATTTTCTGTGACAGTCAAATGCCACTGTGTGCTGTCCAAAGAGATGAATGAAAGAGCTAGTGAATGGATTATGCTGTTAAATGAGTTACTGCATGAACCAGGGACAGACCCATGGGGCCCAGCAGTCCCACTATCATTTGGGGACCAGAAACCAACACCTAAGGTAGACTTTGGGAGAATTAAGACTAACATGGACAGTAGTCATGGTTTTTGTGTTTGTTAAGGCCAGTCTCTGTGCAAATGGAGAGGATGCTGGCAAAAGCTTCCAAACTGTCTGCTCTCTTCTTCACTCCAGGTGGTATCCTTGCTAAAAACTGGTCCAGAAACCCTGTCCAGCATGTTGGCACAATACTCAGAACAAAGCCAGGTGTCCTGCCTCACTCCTGCTGACTGCTGTCTTGGGCTTCACAGATCCATCTCCTAGGCCCACCCCACTCATTTCTGTTTCTCTGCAGGATGCCATGCAATGTACAGACTTCTCAAAGAATACCTACCAGCCACAGAGCTCAAACAGACTGGATCCACAGCAAACACAGGAGCCAGTTGAGAAGATTTCATGGTGCACTGAGCCATGCCAGCCTCTTGTTTTTGTTTGTTAGGTTGTTGGTACAGCTAGTTCAAATCAGAAAAAAAGCAACAAGGAGCCTAGAGGTCTCTGTCCTAGGCCTGGCCCCTACAGCAATCCTCAGGAGGCTCTAGCAGGAATATTTAGCATTGGGGGAGGGTTCTGGCCAGTGCAAAGCCTGAAGAAGTACATTTCCCACACATGCATGAACATGTACAGACACACACTGACACACACTCAAGTGCACATGTATTCACACACAGATACATACTCACCCACCGGTTTCTGCAAGCAGAAGTTTGTGGGTCCAAGTCCTGCTCTTCATGTGGAGAACTGAAAGTCCTCATTACAGTAAGGAGAAAGTTGGCGACTGAGATAGTTGAAAGGAACTTTCTGGAACTACTTGACTACCTCGGAACACAGCTCTATACATACACTGACACAAAACACATGGAATCAGGTGTTCTGTGACTCAGTCTCATCTAGTAAGAGGCTTTGACAGTACTCTACAGAGGGAGTGCTCTAACTTATATCGTCAGCCCTTGACCTTGGGATGGGTTTCCATCTACATCTGGGGCTTAATTGGGAGAGAGAGAAGGGAGTGACATGCTAAGCTGCTTTCATGTAAATAGGAGCTGTGAGCCTTAGTAGTCATTTTTATTCAAGACAGAGAAACACAAGACACATAATGATAAGCCCCGGGCCTGAGGCTCTTCGAGTTACAGGAGTTTCCCCATCTGGAATCCCCAGTGATGTTCCCCCACCTCTACCTCATGAGGAGAGGAATGGAGTCCTCCCACCACCATCCAATCCTTTGGGGTAAAAAGGGGGCAATTCAGAAAGCTGAATGAAGTTGAAATGATATTCACACCACAATCTACAGACTGACAAATATCAAGACAGTATTATCACCAATGTTAGCAGCATTAGGCACTATATACATTAACTGTACTAGAAGAAGTCTTTAAAGCTGTGGGTCACATCCTTGTTGGAATCCCCTGAAGATTCTGGCAGAGAACCTGACTTAAAATATTGATCCATGCCCAGTTGATGTTAGGGGCACCAGTATCCTGTGTGATAGAAACCTGGTAGGGAGGAGGGATAGACTGGAAAACAGCACTTTTAGGGGTTCTATACCCTGAAAGAGAAGTTTCTTATTCATAAAGATAAACCAAGATCAGTGCTAACCAGATCTTTCGTGACCTCCAGGCTTAGAGCCTTCACAAGGGACTGTCCTTGTTCCCTGCAAAACAAACCCAATCACCCAGCATCTCTCTCATTTCCTGAAACCCAATCAGGAAACTTTGCAACCTCAAGCCCAATTAGTGAGACACTCACTCCGATGCCTGTACTCAATCTTCACACCTTCCCTGCTTTGGTTTGTGAGACTAGCTCCAGCCCTGAAGCTGGTCCCCAACGAGAGAAAACAGGACACATCAGTTTTGACAATGAATATGGGTTTAAACATCACAAGCTTCAGGGGTCATTGCACTTGTGGTGACCTGGGCCCACCAGGAGATAGTAAAGGATCTTGATTATGATGGTGAATTTCAAATGTCAACTTATCGGGGTTCAGAGTCACCCAAGAAACATAACTCTGGGCATGTCTGTGAGGGAATTTCCAAAAAGGGATGACTGCACTCTCAAATGTGAGCTACCCTGCCCCATGGGCTGGGGTCTGACGGCATAATGGCGTACCAACTCTCATCTTACCCCGCTTCCCAACTGCAGATATGAGCCCAGCTGCCTCATGCTTCTCCTACCATGATTTCCTTACAAATGATGAGCTATAACTTCACACTGTGAGCTAAACTATGCCTTTTCTCTCCTCGGTTGTTTTTGTTGGGCATTTTGTCAAAGCAATGTGAAAAGCTGTATGGCCATTCGGTACCATTTAGTGCCAAATCAAAGTAGGGGATAAAAAGGCCTTGCCAGACTTCCTCCCTCTCCTTCCCTTCTCCCTTCCTCCTCCTTTTCTTCAGTTTCCTTCAATGCAGATTAGAAACTGCCACTGGAGGGGGGACAGACTGCATGAGTACCCAGGGCCCAGAGTTTCCATAGGCAGCCCTTATGTGTGCACCTGTGGAGGAGGAACTCCTCGTGCCCTGAAAAGCTCCTCAAAATCTGCGTGTTCTCCAGAACATGGCTGCTGGAGCTCATGCTTGATGCTGGGGGCTGAGACCATCTCATCAAGGACAGAGCTAGAATACAGAGCAGCCCTGAGCTTCTTTCTAAGACCTGGACGCTACTGGAGGAGGACCAGAGGTGGGTAGTGAGGCAACGGGATCAGGAAGAGATACTAAGAACCGAAGATCTGAGACACAAGAGAGCAGCCAGCACAGCACAAAGCACTGCAGCCCTGTTGGGGACCAGCTTCTAGTGCCTCAATGATGTGATGCTGGCTTCTTCTTAATCATCACTAAATTTGCAGCTCCAGCTGGCCAGCATCTAGTATCCCAGCAGAGCAAAGTCTTGCATTAGTAGTTCTGGGATCTTGTTAAGCACAGCTGATTCTTCAGTTCCAGTTAACCATACCCATAAGATCTTAAATCAAAATAGCAAAGAGCCCTGGTAGGGTCTTCAAACTTTCCTCTGAAATTCCACAAGCCAGGCCTCTATCCGCAGCACTGCTTTCCACATTGTTATCTTCTAAGCTCCCACAGAACACCCCACTGAGCTCTCAAAGGCTTTTCTAGCCTAAAGTTCCAAAGTTCTTCTACAATCCATGACCCAAAATGACCCCAAAACATGGTCAGGTCTATCACAGCAATACTCCACTATACTGATACTATCTTGTCTTAGTTAGGGTTTCTATTTCTGCGAAGAGACATCATGACCATGGCAACTCTTATAAAAGGAGAGCATCTAATTGGGGCTGGCTTACAGTTTCAGAGGCTTAGTCTATTATCATCTTGGCAGAGAGCTTGGTGGTGTACAGGCAGACATGGTGCTGGAGAAGGAGCTGAGAGTTCTACTTGATCCACAAGCAGCAGAAAAAGACTGAGCCGCACTAGGCCTAACTTGAACATCTGAGACCTCAAAGTCCACCCCATAATGACGCACTTCCTCCAACAAGGCCATACCTCCCAATAGTGCCACTGCCTATGGGCTATGCATTCAAGACAGGGAAGGTGTTGAGTGCTGAGCACAGGTGACAGAGCCAGCTTCTCACTGACTGAGCTTGAGGCAATGGGAGGCATGAATTTCAGGAAATTAGAGAGGTAGTTGGGGTGGTTGGGTTTGTTTCTTAGGGCACAGGGACAGTCCTTTGTGAAGCCTGGAGGTCACAGAAGCTCTGGGCAGCACTGATCCCGGTTCGTCTTTGTGAATGAGAAACTTCTCTTTCAGGCTGTAGAAGCTCAGACATGTTGGTCTCCAGGGTTTTCCTCCTCCCCTCTGGGTTTCTAGTATACACTCAGGGGCTACACTCCCTATCATCTCTTCATAGGCAGCTGGGAACAAGCTTCGGGGTCAGAGGTGGAGGCAGAAGGTGAAGAGCCATGCTAAAGATGCCTGTCAGAATGGCTACACCATGGCATTCGTGGTGGTGGAAAGGTTGTATTCCCTGGGGAGTCTATTTCTCTTCATCTCAGATCGAGGACGACATACCAAAGCAACCATTCCACCTGTCTGTCTCGGTAAACCAATGGTGATGGGTTGCTTGCAGGACCAGAGTGACTCTGGTAGCTGTATCACCAGAAATCCCGCCACAGCACAAGGATTTGTGAAGTCCTGGTACAACTTACGGGTAATCACTGTCACCAAACTCAAGGGGATTCCTCTCTCCAGCAACTGTTTATCATTTCTGTCACTAGAGGACTCTTCCAGAACTCTGAGTTCCCTTGTACCTTCCTGGTCAGTTTCATGAACCCGCCTCCCTCCTCAAGGGTTCCCATTAGGCAGTGTCTCAATCTAGAGGAAACAGTTAGGCACAACAGGGTAACTGAGCCACTTCTTATTCCTAGGTGCCAAGCAGGGCAGGGATGTAAATCCCAGACATGATTGCTCTAATTTTCAATTACAACATTCACACGCAATGGAGCTCTGAGCTCTCCCCTCTACTCTGGGGTGTATTTGACTTCGACTCACAAGACCTCCTGAACATATAGACACAGAGCAGCGGCCTGGACCCTCTCGCCCATCTTACCCAGCTGCTGCAGGGTGGGAGCCACAGCCGTGTTTACACGCAGGCTTATTAAAGCAAACAGGATTTGGCCTAGATTACAAACAGCCCCTTCCCTGGCTAAGCGCATTTGCTGTGTTCCTTCAGGCGGTTCCGGCAGAGAACACACCACAAACAGTGCCCATGTGGCTGCATGCGGCTCACTTGCTTGGGGATGGTTAAAGATAGTCGCTAAAAACGTGGGAGCCTCTCCGTGCACCATCCAGAGCAGACTGAATTCTGACTCTCTGCCTTCTGCGCCATCCCCCATTCCCCCTGCCGAATCAGGAGCTCGACCCTACTCGCGGCCATTTTCCCGGCTTTAGTTATTCCAGCTGAGGAACGGACTGATTTCTTTGAAGCACTTTTTTGACCTCCTTTCTTTTCAGAATGTCTGTGTGCTCCGGAAAGCCGAGGAACTGGGCCTGCTGAGCTGGGAGTCAGGAGTCTGCAGCCATAGGCCCAGTCTGTCTTGTGTGGGCAAGTAATTCCCTGCATGTTCCTCCTGAGTCTCAGAGTTGTGGGTTTCAACAGAAAAGAAGGGCAGACTCAACAACTGCTGAGCCCCCATTCTCTTGTGTTTTTCTCTAGACAGTGTGCACGTGTGTGTGTGTGCATGTGTGTATGTGTCTATGAATGCTTCTCTCTGTGCGTGCATGCACTGACTACTTTACTTGTTCAGCAATCCTGACACCATGCATGTGTATGAATTTTTCCTTGGGAAGCCACCCTCCATCCAGGGCCTGGCAGTATTCGTTGGTGTACCCTCTGGAAGTGGGGCCTGAGCAATGTGCAGGAGACTTCGGCAAGTAAGCTTCTCTTTTCCTGGAATCCGAGTTGCACTGAGTGCCTCTAGGAGTGAAAATGATTGACATGTGTCATCTAACTTCCCTAAACCTGCTCTGAGGAGACAGAGGGAGGTCCACGGACAACTCTTCCCTCCATCCTTCTCTGGAAGGATGCTGTACTTTTTAGCTATCTGTTGTCATTTTATGGGGAGCTTTCTCTCTGCCATTCATTTTTGTGTCCAAGTCCTCCAAGCCTGCTGACTTTTCGCTTTCCAGATGAACCCTGCCCCTGCCCCTGTGCAAGCTCACAGCCCCTCCGGCTCTTTGCGAACTCCTCTGGATTCCTCTTCCTCCACAGACAATCTCCTCATGTAAAAGGGTTGCTGTCTAACTTACTTATTTTGAGCCTTGTTTAACCGTCCTCCCTAGAATATAGGCCACGCCAGGGAGGGAGGCATTTTGCTTCTGCTCCATTTGTCACTGTCCCCTCAGAGCTAGACCTGGCACATGGCAGGTGCCACTCAACATTTGTGGCATGAAGAGATGCAGGGGTGAGTGATTGGAAGCTGTCCACCATTAGGTTTGGTGGCTAACCCTCATGGGTTCTGTCTCCCACCCTTCCCTTTGGATCCTGCCACCTCTCTCAAGCTGGGAAACCCTTTGTTGATACAGAACCATGGAGCCTGAACAAAAAGCAGGCATCAGAGCCTACACAATAGCTGTGATGTTCTTCTGGCCACCACTCCAGCACAGTGGGTTTAGTCCTGTCACCTTCCTCCTACTGATCCCTCTTTCCAAACCCTGTCCTGGATCAGCCTTTGAACTGTCGTCATTCTCATCTAAGAAAATTCGAACTTGGCTAAACGATTCAGGGCCAACAAGAGGAGAGCATGTGTGCAGGCAGGTCTCCATGGGCCAGGAACCTGAAAACCAATTTGGTACATCAATTTCCTGGCTGTAATAACTCACGCTCCCACAGAAGCAAAGTCATAAATAGTAAAGAGAGTTCCAGGAGAGCCCACCAAAGACTGACTTAGCTAGACATCTTGAGCTCATCCTTCCACGCTGGTCCTGTCAATCATCTTATCTCCCACACGCCCTGTCTCTCAGATGAGCCCTACATCGCGGCTCTGTCATGGTCTGTCTCCATACCGCTGGCTCTTCCTTCTCTGCATCTCCTCTGCACTTCTTTCTCTGACTGTTGAATGAAGACATCCTTTAAGTTTCCGTGTTTAGCCCTCCCAGCTTCACAGTCTAGACTTCAGCCCAGGATTCAACCTTTCCTTTAAGGTCAATCAAGGTGATGGACGCCTCCAAATCTACACCGTGCCCCCCCAAATCTCTGCCCACCTGCAGGTTTCCTCTGACTGAAATCTCTTCCATCCTCTGCCATGGCTCAGTTGTAGCACTCTCTTCCACTAAGCTAGACAGAACCTCTCGGGTCAACTTTAAGTGGACCTGACTCCCTTTCTCAAGTAACCATTGAGTGAACTGAGCATGTTCATGTAAAGGTATTCTACAGTTCATGTAAAGGTACTTTGAAATGGTATAATGAAATGGTCTCCTTTGCTCAAAGGTGTCTGCTTGTGAAATACCTGCACTGTGTTTCTATAATTTCCCATCATAAATCTAAGTACATATTCTGCGCCATGGCTCTGTGTCCCCATGGCCTCGCTGGCCTTCCCTCAGGCCTCATCTCCACCTCTGAAATTTTTTCTTAGTTCCCATGCGACTGGACTCCTGGTAGAAGCTTTGCCCTCTTACCTATGCTCCACCTCCCCATCCCCTCTTCCGCCTGGAGAACTCCAGAATGGGCTCAAGGACAGAGCTGAGGCAGGGACGTGATTGAGCCCTGGGTCTGAAAAGGTACATTTGTGCATTCATTTGCTCTGCAGTCATTCTGAGAGGAACGTGTCATCATCTTCAGTGCACAGATTTGAGCATAGAGGAACAATGATAGGCTCAAGGTTATAGGCTCACCATAATGTAGCCATTTTCTCAGCATCAGGTGGCCAGGGAGAAAACTAAATATGCTGGAAACCAGAAGACTCTAGGACATGCTTGCTCTTGTTCCTATGCCCTTAAAGCCCCAGTTGTGAAAGAAGGTGGTCCTGGTGGCAAGAGTGGGTAGGGAGTGAAGAGAGTGGCTGTGCCAAGTGAGCATGAAGGGAGGAGGGTGCCCTGCTCAGCCATGCTAATTTTGACATTTCCCTGTGTGTCGGCTTGTCATCATCAACTTATAATTTAACCTCGTGGTGGTGATGCCTCTCGAATGTCAACAAGGCTTGTTGGGATGTCATCAGAGCCTAGCAGCTGGCCGCTGGTATTTCTGAGACAAATGACACACAGCTGTGTTTGGGGCTGCTGTCTCCATTCCCCACCCAGAAAACAGTGGTGTGAAGCACACTTAACCCAGAGAGAGGGTCCACACTTCAAGAAGAGAGGATGATTGTTAGGCCCACCGGAGATATTTCCTAGGGACTGCTTGGCCTGAATCAGTTAACTTCGAGTAACTGCTGGAAAGCATTAGATACAGAAGATCCACACCAGGGGCTGCCCTCAAAGAGGCCTGGAGGGGACATGTTAATGACGGGCCATGCCCACATCTGGACAGAGCTTGCTGCTCTTCCAGAGACTCTCAGCACATCTCCCTACATTGCCTGAGTGATCTGGTGATGGAGGCTGGGACTATTATGGTGTTTCTATCCCACAGACATGAAATCTGCAGTTCTGCTATAGGACTTTTCATAGGAGGGGTGAATAGATGTCTAATCTTTTCAGTTAGGTCACCAATGATAGAGCAAAGAAACGTTGCTGCTCAGAGATAGCTTAGGGAACTAAGGAGTGTACTAGGGTTTCTTACAGGGCTATGGCTAAGAAGTTGCTTCCAGGAACAGGAATGACTCCAAGGCAGCTGCATCCTTGTACGTTTACCCCAGCAGAGGCAGGCTCCCCCCCAGCATGGGTGATGAGTCATGAAAACTTATGTTGTCTACACAACTTGCAGGTACCTGGCAAGGCCAGAGAATGAGTGTCTTCTTCCCAGTAATTCTTGCTGCTTATCTAACCTTGAGGTGGGCTTTGTGAATCTTGTACATCTCAGGAACTTCCCGAGACTTGTGAGTTTAGTTTAGCTCCTGAGACTTGTGAGTTTCCGCTACTTCCAGAATGAGCCTCTCTTGAGGAGGGAGGCGATGGCTGTAGGATAAGCTCAGAGGAGGGAAAGGAATTCAAGAACCCAGTGTGAAGAAACACAGAAAGGGTTGACTGCAAACTGTCTAGATCTTGTGTCCACTCATTTATTGGTCCAGTAAACTCCTGCAGAGTACACAGGCATTGCAGAGCATGGTTTCTCTCTTCCAGTGGCACGTTGTTTTAGGCTCTATGGTCTTTTCCGTTGACATCCTCTCCTTTTTCTTTACACCCTATGCCCTTTTAGTACCCTTCCTCTCCTATCCAGCATCTGTGGATGAGGAAGGCTCTCTGGTCTGTTGCAGCAGGAGCCCATGACCCTGACACTTCCAGCAAAAGAGAAAGGCTGCCCTGTATAGAACTCCGTGTTTTGGTGAGCAGACTTGGAAAGGGAACTCAGAATCAGTGTACTTTTCTGGCCCTGGAAGTCTAGTGTGAGCCAGTGCCTGTAAGGCTCATGGATTGTCCTGGTCTTGCTAGCTCACTGCTTGGGTGTGACATGGAAACCCAAGGCCATCATTCTGGTACCATGGGTCAGAACATGCTGTCTTGCACCCATCCCCTCTTGGGGTGGGGCAGGCAGCTATAGGAATATTTGTGGCTGAGACTCAGACCCTGACCAAGTTCAACTCCTTGGATTTGACAGTTGAGGATGCCACAACTATCCAGGGCTTGGCAAGTTTCTTTCGATCTGTGTTCTCCCCACGCTTCTCAGGGTCCAGCTGCTGGAGGCATTGGTTGCCTGGGCTTCCACTTCAGTGCAACCAAGCATTTCAAGAAGGTTTTCCTGTGATTCCTGCTGTCTAGCCAGTTAGCAGACAGAGATGGAAGTCATGAACTTTGCGGATTTTAAAATGATCAAAAAGCTATTCATCTTAACAGCATCCTTTTGTCTGTACCATGGAACATCCAAAAATCTCAGGCTCTTTCTGAAGGTGTAGGGATATAAGTGAGGTAGGGTTTCTAAAGAGAGGAGAGCACCATGAAGGCTGAGTCTGCACATCAAATGAAGTTGTTAACGGAACGGAGGGGGTCTTTCTAGCTAAATATCTGACAGAGGATTAGTATCAAGACTATACAAAGAACTCAAGACAGCCAAATACCCAAACAGCCCCTTCAGTCAGTGGGCTCATGAAATGAGCACACAAGTGTCAAATGATGAAGAACAAACAGGCAATGAACACATGAAAAAGTACAACCTCACTTGCCTTCAGAGAACAGTGAATTAAAAGAACACTGAGGTCCCATCTCTCCCCAGCTAGAACAACAATCATTAAGAAAACCATTAACAAACACTGGCCAGGACAAGGACAAAAATGAACCCTTATGCACTGTTGGTGGGGGTGGAAATTAAGTCTGGCCGTCGTGGAAGTCAGTGTGGAGGTTCCTCAAAACCTAAAACTAGATCTATCATATGACCTAGCTATACCGCTCCTGGGTATTTACCAGGACTCAAAATTAGCATGACAACAAAGGCACTTGCACATCCGGTTTTACCATAGCACCATTCACAATAGCCAAATTATATAGCCAATCCAGGTAGCCAGCTCCGAGAAATGAACAGAGAAAGTGGATCAGAAAATTTATTCACCCATAAAGAAAAACAAAGTTATGTTGTTTTCAGGGAAATAAATATAACTGGAGGTAATCATGTTAAGTGAATTAAGCCAGTCTCAGAATGACAAGCAGCATGTGCTTTCTCTCTCATGTGGCTCCTAGGTTCTGTGCAGATAAATCATGTGTATGCATAAGCCATGGAAGGAGAAAGGACACTGTCTAGAGCGGTGGGTCTCGATCTTCCTAATGTTGCGACCTCTTAATACAATTCCTCATATCGTGACCCCAACCATAAAATTATTTTTATTGTTACTTCATAACTGTAATTTTGCTACTGTTATGAATCAAAATGTAAATATCTGTGTTTTCTGATGGTGAAAGGTTTGTGCAACCCCAAAGGGGTCGTCATTACCCACAAGTTGAAAACTACTGCTCTAGAGGACCAAGGAGGTCTAATGGGATGGGAGAAGGAAGAGGTTATAAGCATGTGTTGGGAGCTTGCTCAACATCCAGCATGCACTGTGTGGAGTGCCCTGATGCACCAGCACCGTGACAGGGAACACATGCAGTAGCTTCTTTAAAGGAAGAGTTTCGTGAGTGACACAGGGAGACTAGAGAAGTCCCAGCAGGATGAGGGAGCAGTCCAGAAGAGATGGACATGGAGACACAGAGGAGACCCTTGGAGAACCAGTCACACATACACAGAGACCTGAAGGTAGACAGGAGCTGATTCTGTGATGTGGAACCCAGTACCACATGGTACAGAAGGCCAGAGTCCCTTAATAAAGACCCAGTTAGCTTTTGCTGTCTGTGTGATGGCTGGGAAGTCCTTCCCTGTCTCTGTACTTGTGTTGTTAACTTTGAAATGAGGGCAGGGAGCCATGGAAGGTAGAGGCAGAAGGATCCAGAATTCGAAGACATTACCAGCTATGTAGTGGGTGTAAGGTAGCCTAGGTTACATGAGATCCTACCTTAAATAAATAAATAAACAAACAAAATTTTAAAATGAGGGCAAGCCAGCCTTCTACATGCTTGTTACTTACATATAATGTTCTCATGCCCGTGCCTACCCAGTGGTCCAGACTCACAGCAAACCGTGGGATACTAGTCATGGAATAAGCTAAGCAAGTCCTGCCAACAAATGCTGGTGCCTACCCATGAGTATGCCAGGCTGAGGGTGAATCTGTACACTGGGCCAGCTCTGTACAGATGCCACCTGGGCCATTCATTCCTGGACCTAGGAAATGCAGGAGTAGCAGAAGGGCTATGCATGGAAAGACGGCCTGGAGTGCCTTCCTCCCCGAAAGTCCTGTGATCCCTGTGGAAGAGGAGGACAATGACCAACTGCCACCTTGGTGACAGCTCCGAGCACAGTCAGTGCTGGCACCTTAATCTCTCCCGGTGATTTCCTCTCCCATATCCATCATCATGAGCAGGAGAGAAGAAGATGGACAGTGACCATCAGGCAAGAACCCCCAAAGCCTGGTCCAGACTACTAGGCCAACCTGCCAGAGCTGATTTTCTTAGAAGAACATGGGCTCGCTCTCAACTGTCTCCCACTTCCCTACTCGTTCTGTCTTCCCTCCTACTCCAGGCCCAGTTGCAGCCTTCCTAGTGCCCAACAGAGACTCATAGCCTCCCTGGGAAGGCTGTCAGTGAGTGAGGCCAGTGGAGACCATGTGCCTACCATCTCTGTCCAGACAAACTCCACCAAAGCCAGGGTGGCCTTCACTGGCCCTAGTGTCCCCTCCACGTCCTCTTCCATGAAGCCTACTCCAGTGCCAGCATTGGAGTTGTCACCATTTGCTCTCCTCTGTCATCTCTGGGTAACAGGGGGCAGAAAGGCCCTATGTATTGGGAGAAGACACAAACTTACTCCCCTGTAAGAGCTTCTCAAGCTCCCACCACAGGCTCCCTTTCTCCAGACTACTCTGCAGAGCCAGGGTATGCTACCATGGCCAATGGGAAAACTGGCGTTCAGAGAGGATACTGTCTTTATACTAGAATACAGTGTTAAGTGTTAATCAGGGGCTAACGACCTCCAAGAGCCAGGCTTCTTCTCTTTGGGGGCTTGGAGGCCTCCAAGTTACCGTATACATCCTCTGTCTTGAGAAATTTGGGAACCTCTGTCTTGTCTGCATTCAGGAGCCAACGTAGCCCTGGTAACCAGCATACTTCATCTCTGTTCAGCCCCCTTCTTCTTTGTCTACAAGATAGAGTCACAGTATATGCCCAAGCCATTCAGTATGCCTGGGATGGCAAATGAACCCCTAGCCTATATGAGCCTCACAGATTCTCAAACAGAAGCACCAAGGAATATGGGCTTCCAGCCAAGTCAGAGAACATGAAAATCAGGATAATGAAACCAGATGAGGTGGAGAATTCAAGGACACGGGGAAAGCATCAGAGGTTGGTCTATAAACACACAGGTGCAAGGCACACCCTAGGGACAGCTTCATGTCTCAGAACTTGAGAGCCTGGGGACCCATGGAGACCCATTTGAGCCAAGAAGAGAAGCTAGAACTGTCCATGAGTCTCCATCCCTGCCACTTGGCCGGGATCCATGTCTGTAAATATGCTTGTGTCTGGGAGAGAGTGGAACAAGGGAAAACTACACAGGGCTGAGAAGGAAGAACTAGCTTAGGAAGAGGCAGGAGGCTAGGCTCAAGAAAACGCAGCCCTGGGCATGGGAGAGTATAAGGGTCTTAGGAGCTGAGTGGGCTCTGACAGAAGGTTGTGGGGTTGTTGTGGTGCCTCCCAGTTCCTTTGAGCAAAGGAAGTCCCCATTCAGTTAGCCCTTCGTTCTCACCCACAGCTGCAGAGAGACAGAGAACCTAAGATCCGCCTCCTCCCTGGACAGTCCCATGGGATGGCTGAGCAGTGAGACTGTAGGAGAGTGTGACACCCTCTTGGGAAGCTCTGAAGATCTTCAGTACCCAGCCTTGCCCATAGAACCGGCTGAGTGGCTACTGAGATGGCATCTCACTAGCTCTTCCCTCTGCCCAATCTGTTTCCTCTTTCCCAGTGCACATGTGATCTTAAGCCATTCTTGCAAACCCATTACCAGGAAAACCCCATTGCAAGGCTCCCTCCTGGGAGGGCATCCTGTACCACAGTTAAACCTGAACAAGCGAACATCGTCATCTTAACACAATGTACCAGAACCCTCAGGACGGCCATCCCGCTTGACCTTCGAGACAAATGGTTGATAAGCAGATGTCACCCAGCAGGTGAGAAAACTAAGTTGTATGCTTTTAATGGGGAAACAGCAAGCAACTGATACAGCCAGGACTCAATCTCAGGTCTATTGAGTTTCAAAATGTTAAGGTCTTGTCTTTCTTGCATAGTTGTGCAGGGGACGAAGGGTGGGTCCTTAGAGAGGAGAGTATGTGAGAGTCACCATCAGACAGACCTGGGATCAATATGGCTTTCATTATTTAATGGCTGTGAGGAGGCTTCAGGCAAGAGCAAGAACAGAATAGAGGGTTAGGGAATGGGCAGCAGGAAGGGCTTGCTGACAGTTAGCACCTGCTGTATATCTGCACATCAGGTACCTTGTTCAGCATTTCCACGGGTTATCTCAGAGTTTACGACTTGCATTTTTTTTTTATCCCCATTGTGTGGATGAGGAATCTGAGGCTCAGAGAAGTACCACAAATGAGGCAAAGTCACACAGCCACTAAGTAACAGAATATTTATATAAAACCAGACCTATCTGATTCCAAGTTGGTAGGTTTTTCAAGACAGGGTTTCTCTGTAGCTTTAGAGCCTGTCCTGGAACTAGCTCTGGTAGAGTAGGCTGGCCTCGAACTCACAGAGATACTGCCTGCCTCTGCCTCTGCCTCTGCCTCCCGAGCTCTGGCATTAAAGGTGTGTGCCACTACCGCCTGACTCCAACTTTGTACACTTTAACAACTCCATTGTTAGGGTCTGTGGTACCCCCAAAAAAGACATGGTGAATTAAAACATTGGGGAGTCCAAGGCAGTCTGTTAAAAGCCTGAGTACCTGGCCAGTTGGAAACTAGAAGAGGGCTTCTTGAGGCTGACCCAGTTCTGAAGCACCCTAGCCACACCTCTGCTGTCATTACCTGCAAGGCACAACCTTGGGCTGGGAGCTGGAAATAGCCTTGTATGTGTTTACCCAGCAATTACACGCTACGTTAAATGCTCTGCAAGAACATGGCGATCACCCTGCAATTAACTGGGCCTGTTTCCTAGGCGAGGAGGCTGGAGTCAGCTGCTAGGGGACATCAGTGTTGCCTGGTTTCTTAATGGACCTGGGGGTCACCTTGTGACTTATGCCACCTGTTCTGGCTGGAGGAACCAGCTCTGCAAGGGAGGGCTCCCTCAACCACTGGAGGAGAGGGTACAAGTCAGCCCTGAGCCTCATACACTGTGGGTTCTTGGCTGAGATGGTGTGTGAGCAGGGCTCTGCCTGGCTTCTCTTCCTCAGGGCCTCCTCAAGCATCTGGAGATCTGTACTTACATTTCAATGTCCTGGATCCCATTCACCTATGTATGATTCAGTTCTTGTCGCAGTGACCTGGTGAATTCCTAGTTACTGTCCAAGCTCTGGCTCACAGACAACATCCTTTGGGAAGTATGTTTTGAAAGGAGACAATATACAGAAGTAATTGGCGGTCACGGCTGGGTTTGAATGTGGGCTTCATTACTTCATAGCTCCATGACTTTGGGCAAGTCACTTGACCTCTCTGAAATTGTGTGTGCACACGCATGTGCACCTGTGCTCATGTGTACATGGTTATACTGCTTAAAATCACATGAACATATGTTTATTTGCATGTGCATACATGTATGTGTTCGTGTTGTAGGAACTCAAAACCTTCTCATTTGGGACAGACTTTGGTAGGGTGTAGGCGTGGCACTCAACTTGACAGCATGCACCAATCAATGATTCATTCAGTGAGCAAGTCCTCCAGTCTACCCAGAAGGTGCTCTTCAGAACTGTGAGTGTGTAAAGACACGTGTGTTTGTCATTCCAGCTCTGTAAACTCCCTCCCTGCACATGAGCCTACATGTGAAAGGCTGTGCGCGCGCGCGCGCGCACACACACACACACACACACACACACACACACACACACACACACAGTGTAAGTGCACGAAGGAAGTTGGTCTCCTGTGGCCAGCAAGTCCAGAGAACAGGCTTTCCGGGTTGTGCGGGTGGATGGAGAACACAACAGAAGGCATTAGGGGAAGAATTATTACATATTTACTACCTCTGTCATTTTCTCTTAATTACATCTTGGCGAGCAGAGTCTTCCTGGATGAGTTTTAAATTTCAGTGTCTTAAAATATGTAATAATAAATCAACAGGAGTCCCAACAGCCAAAACCACTTGAGAAGGGCTACGTTTGGTGGCACCACAACCAGCCACTTGGCTTCATTCCCTATTGCCTTTGGGCTTCGGACACGATCCTGGATCAGCATCAAAAGTAGGTAGCCAGTGCCAGGTCCCATCACTGAAGTGGGGTTGGTTTCTGTGGAGAGCCACCCAGGATCCCAGAGTCCACCCAGGCTACCAACTTCTCATGAGGCACTGGGAAGAGGAAGCTGGGTATCTGTTCCCTGGCCAGTAGCCTCTGTTTCTAGACTGAGAAAGGGGGACAGAGCTCCATGGCCCTCAGATGGGACCAGTTTTGCCCCTCAGAGATATTTTGAGTGGTTATAACTGGGATTCATGCATGCAATTGACAGCTAATAAAGTGAAGGCCAGGAAGGATGCTAAATAAAGCCCATGATGTGTGAGGTGCCCCTCCTCCCACTCGTGAGTGGCAGTGACACACTGGGGATCCAATCTGAGTCAAATAATGGGTCTTCCTGGGGCTTCGGTTTTCAGGCCTCCTCCTATTCTTTTCTTCCCTGTTCTGGTTGCTAATGGTAAGGACAGTCAAACACACACTAACACACTCAGAATACATGCACCTCTGACTTCCTTTTATGTAACCTACTCCTTCTTGGTTGATCAGAACCACTGAGAATGTGTGGTCCTTGCTGTGGATTGGAGTGGACACTGGCCTTGCCAGCTCATGGGCACCTGCAGCTCGCATCCCTTCTCTCCTCCTCTTGCCTGTCTTTCAACACCTTCTCTTCTAACCCCTCTGCTCCTGTCCCCTGCTTCCTCTTCCTCTTCCCCGCCACTCTCATTGGTGGTACTAGGGATCAAGTCCAGAGCCTCACACATGCTTGGCAGTAATTCTGTTCTTAAGCTACATCCTTAGCCCTCTTTTCTCTTTATTTTGAGAGAACAAATCACTAACTTGACCAGGCTAGCCTTGAACTTGTGATCCTTCTGCCTCAGCCTCTCAGGAATCTGACTTTATGTGGGTGCTATAACTGTTGAAATAGGAGCGGCGGAGCTGTGTCCCCCGCACCCGGCCGCCCACATGGCTAGCTTAGCTTATGCCCCGAAATAATTACACGGAAACTGTATTCTTTTAATCACTGCCTGACCC